>NC_056731.1:458902655-459107655 GCF_019279795.1 Protopterus annectens
TTTTTTTTTTGAATATGTGGTGATTACTGCATTGTATACATTCTTAACCACTTCATTTGTACCCGGTTCCACGATAATCTGTAAACAAAACTGAAATGATACTGTCTATGCTTATCATTTTAACAGTCTGTAATGCCTCATGAGTGGCAGAGACCCAGTCTAACAACCATTACTCCTACATAATGCCATTCAAACTATGGTTGCCATTCCAAGTTACTCACATGGCACTGGTATCACAGCAGTGACAGAACCAGTATCCTATCTTGTTTACCACCTCATACTCTCTAATGCTCTATCCTTCAAGGCAATTCAACACGCAAGGTACGTCATTTTCTTGCACGTGTGCTGTCTGACTTCATATACTGCTTTTCTACAATTACACACTGTCAGTGTAGGACTGCCAGCTTTCCAAGAGTCCATAGTGGACCTTTTTATGAAAAACGTGAGATTTTGTAGGACAAAGCACATCTGCAATTAGTGCAAAGGGCTGGACTTGTTTCCAGAATATAAGCTAATTTTTATCAAATTTGATGTGTTTATGTAGTTTCATATAGTATTTACTGTTTCAAACAAAAAATAATGGTTTTATGCTTTACTGAAGGAAACATTTTTGTCTTAAAATATCCGGACATTTGTCATTTTTGATATTTTTTCCCTAGGAAAAAACTGCTGAGCTACAGAATGTCCTGCATAAAGTGGGACATGTGATAACCCTAGGTTTCTGCCATTACTGAAGAAACAACACACATTGGAAATCTGTTCTATAAAATAATGGCATGTACTGCATTCTCACCATTCCTTAATACCATACTACCTCTGTCATGTCTAGAACAAAATTCTCTCTCCAGTACAACACTTATGAAGCCATGTGTTATGTCCTCACTTTGTTATAGGGGAATGTTAATCAGAAGGGTACCAGCAAAGTGAGTAGGCGTGAACTTCTATCGACAAAACCAAACTAGGTTAGACATAGTGTCTGGAGGTTTCCCAAGTTATTATAATCATTTCCTTGATAATTCTTTCCACGGCTTTACATATTAGACTAGTTAGATTAATGGGTTTGTATTTCAGTATGGTGCCACCCATATTGTATAGCCTATTCTACCTAATACATATGCATATATTACATATACTTTTTCAGTAATACAACTGAAAATCCTCTCCACGTTTGCCTTATTTTTTTTATTCCTTTTATCACTTTTTTCCACTATTAATATCTTGTTTTCTATATAATTTTCCTGTTATAATTGCTTCTTTCTTGAAAAATACCCCTCCCATTTTAACTGCAGCCCTAAATCTTTTCCTTTTTTTTTAATCTCGCCTCTTATTCTGCAGATCCTAATTTTTTCCAACTTCACCAATACTTTTTCATCAATGCTTGGTTCTTTGCGACTTTTACCAGATTATCCGCATACGACAAAAATGCAGGTACTTTCATTCCTTCTTTTATTTCCCAGTCTGCTTCTCTTGTGTCCCAATATCTTATAACTGCATCCATTACCACCATAAATAAAATGTACCTGTTTGTGCAATCTTTATCTCTTTCTGAAGCTTTACTCTCTCAGCCTCCCACCCATAAATCTTATTACATGTATGTATTCTGATATACTGACCTCCACGTATGTCCCACATGCTATAATGATTTCTACTGTCAAACATCTGCCACATCAACGCCATCATCTGTTACTTTTCTATCACAATGCTGTCACTTTCGTCATCATCAAAATATAATGTCTCCCCTTTTAATCCACACATTCATTCATACAACAGACCACCTAAAACTTTTTCAAAGGAAACTTTGTTTTATAAAATAGTCATAAAAATTGTATAGTCCACAAAGCGTAATCTAACAAGGGTCCAAATTTAAGTCCACTTTCTCTCGTCTTGTATATATAACTGATAGTTTCCTCACATATTTCCTTAAAAATTATAGCATCCTTTAACAACTCATTTACTACTCTATGAAAAATTTTTTTCTTCAGTCAGTTGTTTATAAAACGCACATCTCACAGCATCTAGTATCCGTTTACTCTGCTCACTGACTTGTTTTAAACAAGCTTCCAATCCTTCCTTTGCTATTTCTCTTCCTAACCAGTTAATTCCAGCACCATTAATCTTTTTCATTTTACGGACATTTGCTTTCCCTCATTTTCCTTTCACACATTTTCACTCACCTATTTTTTTTGCCCATAATTTGCCACTACTACCCTTTAATCTAGTCATCTTACTTTTTTCATATACCATTTTTCCAAACATACTATCACCTTCTCTTTTCTTAGCAAAGATGCATCGCCTGTAAATCATATTCACACTGCATTTTTCCATAAATATTTTACATTGATGTCATTACCCCCTTCATAACACCTTTGTACAGTACCACAGTTTTATTATATTCTTTTTGTTGGCTCCTTATAGCCACCTCAGCCATTAATACACTCTTTTATATGCCCCTTTAAATATCACACAGCAATAACCTCATTTAACTAAAATACATTACAAAAAATGTAGAACAGTGACCGGTCAGTCCAACCAAGTACCACAACAACACCCAAAGGTAACAAACAGTCCCAGTCAAAATACGAAGCACAGGCACGAAGTGAAAATAAAATGGATTCTTTTATTAAAGACACTGTTAAAATACGGCAAGTCTGGTTAAGCGCTTTCATCTACAACAGTAGATTTATGAGAAATGATGTTGTAGATGAAAGCGCTTAACCAGACTTGCCGTATTTTAACAGTGTCTTTAATAAAAGAATCGATTTTATTTTCACTTCGTGCCTGTGCTTCATATTTTGACTGGGACTGTGTTACCTTCGGGTGTTGTTGTGGTAAAATACATTACAGCTTTACATTCCTACAATATCTTCCTTTATTTTCAGATTTGTTTGGACTTAGCAACTCTACTTATTAATCTTTTCTGATTTGTTTAGACTTAGCAACTCTACCTGTAATCTTTTTAAGCCCTTACCTTCCTCTAATTTTCTCTTTACCAAATATTACTGCCCATACTGTATTATGATCAGTAAAACATCCTTTCTACCACAAGATATAATCTATTTATATACTAAACTTCCCCCTCCTGTCTGTAAACTCTCTCTCCTGACCAGAGTACACCTCCAACTTACTTCATTTCTCTACATATGTGAATACCTTATTCAGCTTTCCATTTCCATAAACTACAGTTAAGATCTCCTACTACAATATACGTAATATTCATCATGAATTTGATTTTTTTCAAACATTCTTTACTCTTTCTCCCACTACTGTGTGTGTCGCACGCGAGTATATTAAATACACACACACACACACAAACACACATACATATTCTACTGTCCATTATCCTGAAGAGTTACAGTTTACAGGCCATAGAATGCACCCCCATTACAATAAAGGCACCACCTGGGGAGTAGGGATGATGATGCAGCACTGTGCTAGGATCTGATGGACAACTTCAGGGCAACTGCCGGAATGTATGCTGATCATGCACATCTCCTTCCATGGGGTGCCTGCTCCAGGGAAGGCCAAAGGTTTGATCAACAGCATGTTGAGTGGAACAAGTGCTCTGTGAGTAAGAATATTGTCTCATGCTATCAGTGGGCTCCACAAAAACAACCTGCTCATGCATCCAACTATACTGCCCCATAGTGCCTTCAACAGAGGATTACAGTATAGTGGTGGTGAAGGTGCTACAAATATGACCATACACTCTCCTTCCTAAAGGGGGCCTCTGTGTAGGTGGACCAGCCAAAGCAAGTGTATCAGCTCTGATATGAGGCTGCAAAGGGTCAACCTATTATGGAGAAACTCCTGATGCCATGTAGCACATCTGGTTCATACACTTCCTCAGGATGTCATACAGAGCAAATACAACTACCCTAACCAGCTCAGCTATGACTTCGTGTCTACGTCCCATTGTATTACTGCCCTGCACAAACACTACATAGCTAACAGTTACACAGTCATCTCAGGACGTGGATAATACCCATCATAAGCTTGGTCATATGCACAATATGTCACTTTAATGCTCTGTCAAACGTATGGCAACCAAGGGGGACTGTGCTGGTTGTGATTAGACTACTCTCTTGGCAGGCGTCTGCATTTTCCTGTCCATAGGTGTCATCCTGGGTCTGCAGGGTGGGTTGCACAGAAACTTTGTCCATCACACAGGGACAGTATGTGATCATCACAATGCCCAAGTATACCACTGACACTATGACCCAGACCACACTGGGATTTTGCTGCCATTATCATCATCAGAGTCAGACAGTTCAACATCAGGAAGGTCTATATCCATGGTGGCAAACAAAGCACCACTGGAAACACCAATAAATTACCTTAACCAAACTAGAAATCATTGACCAATATCCCCAGCACAGTGAATATACTTCTATTTAATAGAGCAGTTAAGGAAAATAATAGTTAATACACCTTAGCAAGATGGTCTTTGAAAATGAACCTCTGATCTTCTAAAATAATGAAGTCATGCATGTATGTTTTATCACCACACAGTTAATTACCACTGAAGACAGTAATCCATGTCAAGTAATATCACCTGAGGGATCACCTACAGGTGAGCACAGTGCCATGAGCAACTTGGCATTGAAGTCCATCACTCCACCACGATGTCACAATTGTCTGCATCCCCATGCAAAGATGCCAGGAAGTACTTTGTCTCTGTCAAAAATGGTTGGTGGACCACTTCCTTGCCATGCAGGCTGCCCTAGCTCGAGTAGCACTAATTTTGTTACTCTTCTTTCGACTTGATAATTCTGATTTTTGTCACCGGCAGCACTCCTGGAATATTGTGTTCCTCCTCTTTCCCTAACCTCTCATTCCCAACTTTATTTCTTCTTGCTCACTTGCTGTATACCCTAATTATCCGAGCTAATATCTCCTCCCCTTCTCCCCACTTCCTCCTATTACTTCCATCATTTTCAAATTTCTCCCCCCATACAGTACACCCCCTTCAACCTCCCAATTTCTTTTCTTACTTGCTCAACATCTCTGACTACCTTCCACACCCCACTAGCTTGTTTTCCCTCCCTAGAATCCTGCAAATACAAGGTCAAACTGTGAACCTATACATTACTCTTTTCAGGATCAAAACTCTTCATACATTCAATTCCTACCTACTTGTATCTTTCTGCTTTTCCCGGTTAGGGGCTGCCACAGCAGAACTCCAGTCCGCTAATGATTAGCAGTAGATTTTTACGTACCGAGTTGTCAGCCCTGACGCACAACCTTCAATGAAGGTATGCTCATTCACGCATGTCTCCACACAGAAGACACTTTAGCTGAGAATTAAACAGGACAACGTCTTACTGTGAGGCGACAACGCTACTGCAGCACCACCGCCGCAGACATTCATTTCCTACCTACTATATGTCACAAAACATCAATCAATCCTCTGTACACAAAGTGTACTTCATTAAATGTTTTCTGATCGGTTCCTCTGGAAAATGATCACTTAACTAGCCTCTTTCTAGTTATGTGATTTTATAAAACATTCTAAATATAGTAGTTTTTTTTGTAAAACGTCAATGTTTTTCTCTGTCCAACTTTTGCTCTGTACATATACCACTTACTGTATTTATTTATTTACTTAACATCTGTTGACCGGGAAAGTCCGACTAGGTCCCACAGATCCTGTTTTCAGCTGAGGCCCGGGGAGAAACGCTCCAGAAGCATGTCTTTAGAATGTGGGAGGAAACTGGAGTACCCAGAGGAAACCCATGCGAACGCAGGGAGAACGTGCAAACTCCACACAGAAGGCACCCCAGCCGAGAATCGAACCGGGGAACCTCTTGCTGTGAGGCGACAGCATTAACCGCTGCACCACTGCGCCGCCCACGCAGTGTAAACTCCAAATATTAACTGTACAATTTTTGCATAACCAATTATACCTGTTCTGGAGCTTTTCTCCCAGGGCCACAGCTGAAAAATGGGCTACCACCCAGACTGTCTCGATAAACAAAAGTAAATAAATATTATCAGTCACAGAATCCATAATCTAAAACGGAGATGATTTCCTAGAACTGTAACAACTTAGAACTACTGCTGAACATGATAGGGAAGGGTGCAACCTGAGTATCTGTTGACACAATGTGCAAACATTACCATGCCTGATGACTGTTGTATAAACATCAAGTCTTATAACCCTAAGTACTAGATTATTCACACAGTGCAATATACTCATAAAAATAAGAGTACATGTCTTACCATAACATTCCATCTGTGTTGTCGATCATCTATTCTTGGCTGTTGGGTGTCGGTTCCAATCCTCGGAGCGGGTCCTGTCGTTACACATCTCATGCCAGCCAAAAAATCTCTCTAGCTAATAGTCTACCCACAATGCCCCTCCCCCATTTACCTCGGATCAAGTCTGCAGACCTATAGAAAGCCAGAACAACCATGAATCAATATGAAGAAGCCATGTCCAGGGTGAACCCTAACAATGCATCCAGGACAAGAGTTCACTCCTCCACTAATTCACAGGACAAGGAAGGAGGGTGGGATGCCAAGATCACATGAAAATCAACAACACAGATAGACTGTTATGGTAAGACAACTTCTTTATCTGACAATGTCAATCTTCATCTAGTCTTGACTGTTGGGACAGTCTCCAGCTACTTTAAATCCCAGGTGCCTCTATGGAAGGATATTTCTGAGAACCACAGAAGCAAAGGAAGCTCTTCCCCTGGAGACCAGATCTAATTTTAAATGAGTGATAAAGATATGTGGAGTAGCCGCCCATGCTACTGCTGCGCATATTTCATTCATGAAACCCTTGGAATGGAAAACAGCTGAAGTGGATACTGACCTGGTGGAATGCGCTCTCACTGGTGCAGGTAACTTGAGCTTCTTCTTATATATATGCAAGAACTGCAATCTCATAGCCATTTTGACAAGGTGACTTTGGAAACGGACTGATTTTCTAAATCATTTTGTTCTGCTGAGACAGAAATGTAATTGTCTGTGAACATCCAGAAATTGTAGACAATACTCGCCTATGCTGGAAAAATTGGGGAAGAAAACAGGCAAGTCTATGGTTTGATTAATTTGTTGGACTCGTGACTACCTTTGGAAAAAAGGATGGACTGGTTCCGAGTGAAACTCTATCCTTGTGAAAAATTAAGTAAGGTGATTTTGAGCACAAGGCCTGCATCTCAGAAACTCATCTTGCTGAAGTTGTAGCTAAGAGGAAAAGCGTTTTCCATGAAAGAAACTTTAGGTTGTGCTGGCTCAAAGGGTGAAAGCATCAAAGACTGGAAAACCATGGTCAAATCCCATGGCAGTAGGGGCTTTAAATGGAGGCTTCAAGTATAGAGTTCCTTTGAGGAATAGTCCGAGAAATTAGAGGAAGGTCCTTGAAACCACTATGGAAATTTGAAATGGCAGCTTACTGGACTTTAACTGTACAGGCAGAGGGCCTTTGATCAAAAAGAATGGTTAGAAACTCAAACTTCCTCCACTGGAGCAGAGAAAGAATAGAGATAATTATCGTACGCTCAGTCTGAAAATCTCCTCCACTTACTAAGGTAGAGTTTTTCCTGGTGGATGATCTATGGGAAGCAAATAAAAATTTCTGCTCTTGTGTAGATACATCTTTATACCTGGGGACAAGTGGAATTGGAGGAACCAAGTTGTCACCTTGAGATTTTGAAGGTTGGGGTGCACCAGTCCTGATGGTGAGGCAGCAGGTCTAGAACTGGATCCAGAATCCATGGATGGTGAATTGGATAAGACCACAGGAAGGGGAACCAAAAGTCGAGGCCAATAGGGTGCAATGAGGATCACTTTGCTTCTCCACCTGGTTGCTTTCCTGAGAAAAAGTGGGATTAGAGAAAAGGGGAAAGGCATAGAGGAGACCCAGGGGTCAATCAGGAGAAGAGCATCTCTCAGTGACTCCTCCTGAGGGGGAAGTAGCTTCTGCACTTGTTTTGATGTGATGCAAAAAGGACACAGCAAGGCTGGTCCCAAAGATGAAAAATCCCCCTCACTATCTCGGAATTGAGACACCACTCGTGAAGCAGTGCTGCATCTGCTCAGTTTATCCGCTATCACATTTGAACTCCCTGGAATGTGCATTACAATCAGAAAGTGGTTGGAGGAAATAGCCCATTGTCACAATCTCAGGGGTCTAGGCATAGGGGGTAGGACTTGGTTCCCCCCTTGTTTGCTGATGTACCACACTACAGAAATGTCTGATTGAATTGCAATGGCCCCTATGGGGAGGATAGACAAAGGCCTGCAACGCTAGCAACACTGCCCTCAACTCCAGGACACTGATATGCAGACTGGCCTCGATCGGGGACCAGTGTCTTGGACTGTTCTTCCCAGATAATGCCCCCCCCAATCTGGGAGGCATCCATGGTGACTATGAAGTTGAGTTGAGGGGGGACAAAATGACGGCCTAATAATATTTCCATGAATTCCATCCGCCAGGATAGGGTTTTTTTTTTTGCAGTCGTTGGTGATTAATATGGGGTAATTCACTGGATGGGTTAGAATAGACCATTGTAATGCTAGAAGCCAATGTAGTAGGTGAATGTGGAACCTCGTTAATGGAACTAGAGTTATGGTCGCTGCCATGGACCTCATCACTTTAAGGACCAGAAGCACTGGAACTTTGTTTTTGCTAAGAGTGGGATGTACTTGGGATTTTATCTTCTGTAATCTGTGTTGCGGAACAGAGGCTACACAAGAAGTGGTGTTCAGAGGAGCTCCTATGAATTCTAAATCTTGACAGGGGCTTAATTGCAATTTTGTTTGATTGACTGATTCCCAAACTCAGGAAAAAATGCAAAGTGAACTCTGTTACTTGAAGTAGTAAATGCCTGGTGGGAGCAGTGATGAGCCAGTTGTCTAGACATGGAAATACCAAGAATCTGTGCAGTCTCAAGTGAGCTGTCACACATTTGGTGAACACCCTGGGGGGGCTGCTGTGGTGAGACCAAAGGGCAGCACCCTGAACTGAAAATGAATGGCTCCCAACCAAAAGCGGTGAAACCTTCTGGAGCGCTTGTCCACTTTTATGTGGTAGTACCCATCTTGAAGGTCTATAGAGCACATCCAATAGTTTTCCTACAAAAAGGTAAGTATAGATTGAACCATGACCATTCAGAATTTGGACTGCTGAACAAATTTTAAAATGTCTAGATCCAGCATGGGACTCTAATCCCCTTGTCTTTTTTGGCACTAAAAAAGAACCTTGAGTAAAATCTGGACCCTATCTGGTCTGGTGGGACTTCTTGGATGACTTTTGTACCAGCTTTTGGATTCTAAGGCTGCTTGGTCTCTCTGATTGGGTGGAACATCAGGGAGACATGTTAGAGGTCAGGGATAAAGGGTGAAGGGGATGGAATAACCTCTGGTAATAATTCTCTACACCCAAACATCTGTGGTTACCTGTCACCAGGCTTTCGCATGCAGAGAAAATCTTCCACCGACCGCTTCCAGAGGTAAGCAATCAGGCCCCCTTTTCAGAGAAACTGGCCAGAGAAAGTCTCTGGAACCCTGATTCTGCAAGCCACCTTGGGGTTGGTGTTTTCCATTAAAGTTCCCCCTCAGCCCCGAGGGGAGCCCTTACCATGTGTCATGGAAAGGCCCTTAAGACTTTTTGAACCACATCTTCCCACTCCTTTGATTCCTAGCATAGGATCATTGGGGAGCAGGTACATATGCCCACAGCAGATAGGGTCTTCCCATCCTTCTCACACCTGGCTAGAGTTTTAACTTAGGGGCCGAACAAGAAAAATTTGTCAAAGGGAGCACTGATGAAGGAAGACTTGAACGGCTCTGCAGACTCACACAGGCACATCCAGGAGTGTCTGACAGCAACACCTGAACCAGCTGATCTGATCGTCCCTTCAGCTGCATGTGAAATGAGCCTCAGGGACAAGGTGGAAACAGACTCCGAGGCAGCTAACTGGGACGCCACATTTTCTTGGACCTTACCAGATACAGCTCCTGCTAGGGTGTCTGAAAGTTCCATGATCAGATCCCTCTGGAGCGTAGTAAAATGTGCCAGAAAATTGAAGGACCTTAAGGTAAAGGTCAGTGATGCATAGACCTGCTTTACAAATCTGTCCATTGCTCTAGACTCTCAGGGGGATGGAACAGAGGATCTTTCTTCTGTGAGCTCCTTTTTGGTGGCTGCCACTACCAACCACGTTATCTACTGCTAGTCCTTTAGACCAATGCTGGTTGCCCTCAGGTGCAAAAAGGATCTTATCCAGTCTCTGTGGATTGGTTCTATGGAGTCAGGACATTTCCAAGCCCGGTGAGTGATCAGTTTAATGAGTCAGTGGGAGGGGTCACCCAGGAAGAAGATGGGGGAGACTAAAAGGCTTGCAAGTACACAGACTCCTCAGAAGTATGGTCTTTGGGCTTCCAGTTACCTCTTTGTTTAAGGAGGTATCTCCACAATGTACCCCAAAGGAGACATCATCTGGGGGTGACCAGGGAAACCCTCCCAGTCAACAAAATTAGTATCCTCAGTGACTGACTCTTTAGGGGAGTCCAGCTGTTCCACCTTACAGATCTTCTTCTGAGGCGGCTCCTTAGTGGGAATGCCTGAGGAGGCCATGGAAGAAAGGTGGTCCTCAGCTGGGATATCTTGCAACCTTGGATCTCGTTGTCCAAGTCTGGAGTTTGGTGGAGGCTCCTGGGAAGAAGGGGTCAGAGGATGAAACTCCGATACAGTAGGAGCCACCTGAGAACCTGCGGTGGCCAGTGCTCTCTCCATAGCCTGGAAAGCATCACCCCCCCCAGAGGAGGAATGGGAGCTTGGAACAGAGAAAATAACTTGGACCTGGGGTCACACCATGCCCCAAGAGGCCAACCTCCAAGGTAAAAGCCAAAAAAGGACCCCCCCCCCAGCTGCTGGAGTCCCAAGAGGAAAGGACAATGCTAAATAAAATACAGGAGTTAACTCAAACCTCTCGGACCAGACAGCTGAGCCACGATCTTGGGACTCCGTCGGTTCCGAAGAAACCCAGGAAATTAAAGTGCAGCCCTGAACCAAGGGCAAGGGGGCTGTCGGTGTCAGAACAATAGGAACCTGTGTAGTTAGAGTGGAAAGCTCTAAAGCCTCAGAGGGAGTCAGAGGAGGAATAAGCAGAGGAGTTTTGCGAGAAAACATCCCTGCTCCAGGTGGAACAAGGGGATGGGAAGACGACAGACCCCTCACCCTGAGGAGCTGGTCCACCAACCTTACATCGAACTCTGCAAGACCCCTGGAGGAACGAGCAGACAATCTTGAGGGAGAATCTAGCCTTTCTAAAAAGGGACTAGGAAGTTGATCACATAAGGGATCAATGGAAGGGGAATGCTGTGTTCTGGGTGTATATAGTGGATCAATTTTTGGCACCAAAGAGACCTGTTGCAGTGCAGGAGGAGATGTTAGCACTGACGCAGAAACTGAACAAGCTGGTGCCGACTGTGGTACACTGTGCAGGAGCCAGTGCTGGTACTGGTGTTGGAGATGGTGCATAAGTGACTGGTGCAAAAGAAGGAACAGGTTCAGAAAGCTTCGAAACCTTAGCTCTCTTCCTTGGAGGAACCAGCAGGAGGACACTTTTGTTTTCTTAATGTCGGTGCTGATGGAGACAGCACAGAGGAACTACATTTGGAACCAGAGGCCTTAGGAGAGTTGTCAGCCTTGGATAAAGTTTCTTCAAAAGTGGACTTTAGAACTTTAGAAATTAGCATATTTCATAATTCTACCAAGGCCCTAGAACTGAATCCCTGGCAGATAAAGCACTCAATGTCTAAATGATGAGCACCTAGACAATACACACAAGCAGAATGCTCATCTGAGTTGGACATTTTTCGGACGCAGTCCTGACACTGCTTAAATCCAGTCATGCCCTTGGACTTTTCTGCCATATTGACAATTTGCAAAGGAGAAGATCAACAAGTACACCACACACAAATCATGGATAGAATGAAAGGAGGAATTTCTACCAACAACAGTAGAAAGAACTACCTAAATGGTAAACAAAAAAGGGATTAAGAGGAAAGACTACCAGTGATGGTAGGGAAGAATACCAACGGGTATGAAAAAATACTCAAGGAAAAGGGTGGGTAGCAAAAAAATATTAAAGTTTGACAAGAAGAAAGGCTAATATATTTTAAAATTTACTTAGCTGCGAGAGGAGAATCAACGGACGCATCTTGCTACAAGTGTGGCAAACGAGATCCGAGTTAAATGGGAGAGGGGCACTGTGGGTAGAGTATTAGCTTGACAGATTTTTGGCTGACTTGAGCTGTACAATGGCTGGACTGGTTCCGAGGATTGGAACAAGCACCCAACAGTCAAGAATAGATGAAGATTGACATCATCAAATCAAAAGTTATTGGCAAACTGGTAACTTATGCTTCACGGCTGTTTTTGATCTTTTCCGTTGGTCTATGTTTGAACAAGCACTTTTTTTTAAAAAATCTGCTCTGCCACCAATGGACTGAGACACCACTTGTGAGGCAGTAGAATAGATCTGTTCAGTCCAGTCGGTAAAATGGACTTTCCTGGAATGAGCATAGCTATAAGAAAGTGACCAGAAGAGATTGCCCACTGCCACATTCTCATAGCCTCCCAACACAGAGATTAAGAGTAGGTCCCCCCCTGCTTGTTGATGTACCAGACGACTGACATGCTGTCTGTATTGCAATCATCACTAGAGGAAGGACATCTTGAAATGCCTGCAATGATAGGACTGCCCTCATCTCTAGCACACTGATCTGAAGATCGGCTTCTAAGGGGGATGGTGCATCTTGGACCATCTGTTCCAAGTAGTGCCCCCCACCCCATCTAGGAAGTGTCCATGGTCACCATGACCTCTGGCAAAGCTAGGACAAAGGGACAACCCTGAGAAACACCTGGTGCATGAATCCACCAAGAGACATGGTCCTTACAGATTTTTGTGATCAGGATGGGAAAGGACATTGAACTCATACAAAATCTTGCTGAAGGCACAAGGGTCATAGATGCCATGGCAGAACTTCGAAGTTGTACAACCACTTTGACTGGTGATGACTGAAGAGATTATAAATGCATTGCCTGATGCTGTAACAGAGATAGCATGAAGTGAAGCAGTCTTGCAATCTAAGAAACCGTATCCAGGTAAACACCTATGAACTCCAGGGTTTGAAGGGAGGAGAGATGAGATTTTTTTGTAGTTGACATTAATGCCCAGGTGAGGATATAGTTACAGTACGTAGTTTGTGGTGAGCAACAACAGGGTGGGAGCAGTGAGGAGCCAGTCATCGAGGTAAGAAAAAACACCTGGAATCCTAGCAATCTCAGGTTAGCTGCCACCACTGCCATACACTTTGTGAACACACAGGGAGACTGTGGTAAGACCAAAAGACAGGGCTCTGAACTGAAAATGACTGGCTCAGTTAAAAATGGCAGCATCTCCTGGACCATCTGTCTGTTTTGATGGGATAGCATGCATCTTGGAATCTATCGAGCACATTCAATCCTCCTTTCATTCAATCCTCCTTTCATAGAAGAGGTACAACTGACTGAACCATGACCATTTGGAACTTCAAATGTTTGACAAATCAGTTTAAATGACTTAGGTCCAAGACTGGACTGAGGTCTCCAGTTTTATTTTCCACCAAAAAGAATCCTGAATAAACTCCAAACCCTTGCTGGTCTGGTGAGACTACTTGAATGACTCTCTTTGATAGTAGTTTTGAATCTCTTGTGCTGTGTCCTCTCTCTAATGGGGTGGTATGCTGGGTATCTTCTCTGACATCTTTGGTGGGTAATGACAAAATGAAATGTAGTAACATCTGGTGATCATTGCTTGCACTTGGTAGTCTTTGCTGTCAAGCACCCCCTCCCCCCAAATGCCTCCAGAATGCAGCAGTTGTGCAACCCCTTAGGAGCTCTGAAAAGGCTTCTCAGAGAAAAGACCTCTGAAAAGTACAGTTTTGTACTTACCATAAATGTAGATGTCAGAACAGGATAGCATCTGCAGTCATAACAAATGGGGTTGTCCTGTCATCAGGCAGCCCTTTGGACGGCCGGATTCCAAAGTCTGGGTCCGGCTTCGGCTGATGTCGCACTTCACCCGACGTCATCTCTGCTGGTCTTCGGGTATAAAGGCATCAGCAGACGCCATTTTCCTCAGTGTTTCTTGCCCCAGATGCCAGTTGCCCTCTTGGTAAGCTAAATTTTGGATAAATGCCAATGTTTCCAAAAAAGTAGAAGGCAAACACAAAAAATAATAATGTATGTACATATATACAAACAAATACACCATAAGAGACTCCCCCCCAGCTAGCTATTAGGGGGGTAAATACCCTAGGAGTACCACAGAGGGGAAGGAGGGTGGGTAATCCTGACTGCAGATGCTATCCTGTTCGGACATCTACATTTATGGTAGGTACAAAACTGTACTATGTCCTTCAAGGATGCATCTGCAGTCATAACAAATGGGTAGAATACCATAGCCAAACTAGGGGAGGAGGAAGAAGAATTATGGTGTAGTTAGGATCCCTTGCAGTACAGCAGTGGCAAACCCTGCTCGGGATCTAGAGTATAGAGGTAAATTATAATGCTTGGCAAATATATGCACGGAGGTCCAAGTAGCCGCCTCAATAATGTCCTTGGTTGCCACTCCTCGTAAGAAAGCTGTGGTAGTGGCTGTAGCCCTTGTAGAATGAGGTCTTATGTTCTGTGGAATTGGTTTTCCGTGGTAGGAGTAACAGAATCTTACGCAATTTCCTATCCATTTGGAGATTGTCTGTTTGGAAATTGCTTTTCCTTCCCTTCCTGTTGCATAGGCTACTAAAAGCTGGTCAGTTTTTCTGTCACCTTTGGTTCTGTCCAGGTAGTAGCGTAACTGTCTATGTACATCCAAGGTATGCAGCAGTCTTTCCCCCCTGTTCTGTGGATTGGGAAAGAAGGTAGGCAGGTGGATTGCCCGGTTTAAAGACACTCTGGATACCACCTTAGGCATAAATGTAGGATTAGTTCTCATGGACACCCTATCTTGATGGAAGATTAGGAAGGGTTGTACTGCCATTAAGGCCTGTAGTTCCGAAACCCTCCTTGCTGAAGTAATTGCCAGTAGGAAAGCAGTTTTCCATGATAGGTGTTGAAGATCTGCTGTTGCTGCTGGTTCAAATGGAGGGAGTGTCAATTTTTCTAGCACAAAGTTCAAGTCCCATGCTGGTAATGGTGGTTTCCTAGGAGGTTTTACATTCTTGATCCCTCTGAGGAACTGCCTGAGTAGAGGATGCGAAAAGACAGGTGGATCGAAGCTGTATTCTGCTGAAATAGCTGATGCATGTATCTTGATGGAGGAATAGGACAGGCCTGTATGTAGAAGCTCTGCCAAGTACTCCAAGATGTTAGCAATATCTATGTTCGACACATCTTTTCCTCTTTCAGTACTCCAAATGACAAATCTTTTCCATTTTCCTGCATAGTTCCTTCTGGTTGAAGGTCTGCGGGCTTCAAGGATAATGTCTTTAACCCTTTGGGATAGGTCTGGGTTAGTTGCTGCTATGTGATGTTCCAGGCAGTCAGTTGCAAGGTTTTAGGTTTGGGTGCATGATGTTGTAGTTGTTCTGAGTTAACATCAAAGGCATCAGGGGTATTGACCACATTCTCCCCTGAGACATGCTCCTCAGCAATGGATACCAGTGTTGTCTTGGCCAATTCGGAGCTATCACGATTATCCTTGGGCGTTCCTCTTTGATTTTCAGTAGTACCTTGTGCATCAAAGGAAGAGGTGGAAATGCATATGCTGTCAGGCCTTTCCAACTGAAGGATAGAGAGTCCACCTTCCATGCAAGTGGGTGGTATGTCCTTGTGCAGAATTTTTTGAGCTGGTGATTGAGTGGGGATGCGAATAGGTCTATTTGTGGCATTCCCCATTTCTTTGTGATGGCCTTGAAGATGTCCGGGTGTAGCATCCATTCGTGAGCATCCGAGGTGGTTCTGCTTAACATGTCTGCTAGGGTGTTTTCTTTTCCTGGCACAAATATTGCCTGTAACTGGATGTTGTAGCTCAGAGCCATATTCCAAAGGTCCAGAGTCATTCTGCATAGGGGGTATGAATGAGTACCTCCCTGTTTGTTGATGTACCACATGACTGTGGTGTTGTCTGTCCTTATCATTAAATGGCCTTCTTTGAGGAATGGTCTGAATTTCTGGATTGCTAGCTTTACTGCCAGCATTTCTTTTTGGTTTATGTGCAGGTGCAGCTGGTCTGGAGTCCACAATCCTTGTATGCATTTGTCCAACATGTGCGCCCCCCAGCCTAGGTCTGAGGCGTCCGTTGTGATGGTTTGGCTTGCTTGAGAGTTGTGGAAGGGCAAGCCTGGGTTTGACTGGCATGCTTGAGCCCACCATAGGAACTCCTGTTTCAGGCATGGGATTAGTGGGATTTCGGTTTCTAAGCTGTGCCTGTGTTGAGACCATAAATTCTTTAGGTACCACTGTAGCTTTCTCATATGCAGTCTGGCATGTGGGACCAAGATTATGCATGATGCCATGAAGCCCAAGGCCTGCAGTACTTTTCTTGCTGTTAGTTTGTTCTGCTTTGTTAATGCCAAGAAGTAAAGAGGGAGTTGTTTTGTTTTTCTGCAGTTAGGAATGCCATTTGTTTTGCTGTGTCCAATTCCGCACCCAAGAATGTTCTTGTTTGGGATGGTATCAGTCTTGACTTTTGTAAATTGACTGTGTATCCCAGGGCTTGTAGTAAGCAAATGACTCTTTGTAAATCTGTTGTCAGCTTGCTTTTGTTGTCCGCTTGTAACAGGCAGTCGTCCAGGTATGGATAAATTTGGATTCCCTGTAGCCTGCAGTGAGCGATTATTGATGCCAGGCATTTTGTGAATACTCTGGGCGCAGTAGATAAGCCAAAGGGCAATGCTGAGAATTGATAATGCTCTGATCCTGCAAGAAATCTGAGGTATCTTCTGCAATTTGGTCATATGGGGACGTGCAGGTATGCCTCCTTGAGATCTAGAGTTACCAGCCAACACTCCTTGCCCAGCATGGGAAGAAGTTGCTGTAGGGTCAGCATTTTGAATTTTGGGACAATGATGTATGTGTTTAAGACGGACAGGTCGAGAATAGGTCTCCAACTTTTCTCTTTTCTTGGTACTAGGAAGAGTCTGGAGTAGAATCCTTTGCCCTGTTCTGTTATTGGTACTCTTTCCACAGCTCTTATCTTTGTTAATTGTGCTATCTGCTTTAGAGCTTCTGTTTTTTGATTTGGAGGTAGGTTTGGCATTCCTCTTTTTACTGGTAAGGTGTGGAAGTGGAACCTGTAGCCTTGGTCTATGGTTTGCAAAATCCACTTGTCTTTTGTGATATAGTGCCAATTTTTCGAAAATAAGGCTAACTTTCCGCCTAAAGGTGCTGTTATTTGCTCCCTGGTAGGCGTGTCAGAGCCAAGTCACTGTGATTGTCCTGTTGCAGTGGCAGTGGTTGTGTCTGTGCCTCGTTATTGCCTTGCCACTGTCGGCCTCTGTAGGCACCTCCTCTGGAATGATTTCTGCCTCTTGTGCGTCTAATCCTGCCTCTTAGATTTTGAGGTGTATGGAAAGGACCAATTTTGGCAGGCCAGTTCCTGCTAAACCTTGGGGGCTGAACCTGTAAGAAATCCTTAACTGTTTGTACAGATTTTGCCTTCTCTTCCATTTTCTTCATTACTTGCTGAGCAGGTGTACCAAATAGACTGGCCTTATCCATAGGAGCATCTAACAGCTTTGTTTTAACATGATCCGGCAAGACCTGTTCTTTCAACCATGCATGCCTTCTTATCACTGTGCCAGTCATGGCTGATCTAAATGAAGCCTCCAGTGCATCATAGCCACATTTTAAAGAATGGTTACTAACCTGCTGAATGTTATTCACCATTTCTAAAACGTATTTCTTATCTAAGGAGTCATCAGTGGACAGCTTCTTAGTTAACTGATCAAGCATAAACTCTTGGTATTGGATCATATGAAACTGACAGTTTAAAGCTCTAGCTGAGAGAGTAGCAGAGGTGTAAACTTTTTTCCCCCATCTCTCTAAGGACCTGGATTCCCTTTCAGAAGGAATAGGGTTTTTGCTGAGGTCGAGGCTACTGCCTTAGGCCCCTGGGATATAGTCTCAGGATCTGCAAGTGGGGCCTTGTATAGGTGGTGATGAGTGTCTGGCACCCTGTAAAATCTATCTGGTTTGGCAGGGGCTGGAGGTAAAGTATCAGGAGCAGTGCAAACATCATTAAATGCATCATCCACAACAGGCAGTACTGGAGGTATAGCTAAGGGCCTATGTTGTGGTAAGTGCAGAAATGTCCTAAGCCTTTTTCTGGAATCTGAGAAATCTTGTCCCTGCCATTGGAATTGTTCTCTCATGGCATGTAAGGTTTCCCAAAGGAAAATTCCTCTGGTGGAGAGGCAGATGGAATGGATTCCTCAGCATCGGAATCTTCATAAGTAGAAAAAGGAGCCTCTGGCTGATCTGTAATGTCTGAGTCATCCGAAGAATCATCAGAGGACACTGGCTCGGGGGGGCTCTGCTCTAGGTCTCTTTTCTGGGGCTGAGAGGCCCTGTCTGGGTGAGATTGGGATCCCTAATTAAGGATATTAAATCCTCTGCCAGAGTAAGCATTTGTGAACTAGAAGTGGGCCTGTGTGAGGGGCTTAACAGGCACTGATTTAACAGTTTTGGCTGCTTTAGCCCTGGCAAAGGCCTTAATAGACATGGCTGCAGGAGGCCTAGCAGCACCACGTGCTGGGGTAGAGACATCCAAAGGAATGGTGTCTGATAAATCACTAGGAACCACAGTAGTAGGCAAAACTTCTGAGGCCGATTCAACTAAGGTAGCAGGAGCCTCAGTAGTAGTCATGGATTCGCTGAAGATTGACCGTTTTCTCGGTTTTGGCGAAACCGAGACACTCGCTTTGCTTAACCGTGGTTTCGGCGAAACCGCGGACCGCGAGTGTCGGTCTTTTCTTTGCGTTTTTAACAATTTGGGTAGTCGGAGGATCCGACGGCATAATGTACGCAAAATTTGAGCCGAAAAACTGTTCAGCAAACTCCGACCGACGCCTAAGCGTTCGTCGGTTGAAGGAAGCACAGGCCGAACAGGCTGCTACGTCATGGTCTGGGCCTAAGCAAGGCAGGCAGTAAGAGTGGAAATCTTTATGAGGTATTTGTTTCCCACAAGTTAAACAGTTATTGACTTTTTCTGACATCGGCTGAGGCAAGAAAGAGTCCCCAACGGGGTACTTAGCTTTTAGAAGTCTTCGAAGTAGTATTCGGTAGTAGTAATCTCTGGATCTGACCGACCGGCACTTGCGAACAGAACAGCTTCTGCTTCGGGCGCCGCGCGGCAAGAAAGACTGAGGAAAATGGCGTCGGCTGATGCCTTTATACCCGAAGACCAGCAGAGATGACGTCGGGTGAAGTGCGACATCAGCCGAAGCCGGACCCAGACTTTGGAATCCGGCCGACCGAAGGGCTGCCTGACGACAGGACAACCCCATTTGTTATGACTGCAGATGCATCCTTGAAGGACATCTTTGTTTCTATGGACCTCCTCTGCCACGTGGGATATATTTGCCATGTTGGGAGTTCCCCTCTCTGCTGCAGAGGGATCTATCTCCACAGAAATCTTGGGAAAAGCCTTGTGATTTTCAGAACCGCATCTTTTTACCACCTTTTTGATTTTGTGTGACGGTCCTTTGCGAGGCAGAAAACTGTATCCCTATGGCAGGACAGGGTTTTCCGGTCCTGTCTACTGGTGTGTGTGTGTCCTTAAATTTAAGACCAAATAAGGTAGATCCATCAAGGGGTGCACTGATGAATGATGTCTTGAATGGCTGTGAAAAGTCACAAAGGTGCATACACAAGCTTGTCACCTTATGGCTATGCTTGAAACGGCTGCTCTGGAAACACTCACTTGTAGCATGAAAAATCAGCCACATGGAAGCTTTTGACAGGCAATAAAGGTTGTCAGTTAGGAAGATGGATTCTCTCTCTCTTCTGCTAACAAGGACCCTGACTGGGATTTGGAAAGTTCCTTCATCAGATCCATCTGAAACCTTGTCACATGTGCCACACAGTTCAATGACTGCAGGGCAAAATTGCTGAGACAAACTCACTTTTCAAACCCCTAGACCCCCTGTTAGAGGGATGCACAGGACGACTTTCATCAGCTAGTTCCTTTTTTGTGACTGCTGCAACCACCTCCTGCATTGACCGGTGGATCCCTAATCCAGTTGGTAAAGTCCACAGCATCCTAGGGATGGGGACGGTCACATTTGAATGCTTCCATGCCCAATGAGAAATGAGGTCCCCATTTCATCAGCCGGGGGTTCCACCCAGGACACAGCCCAGCTACTGCTGAATGCCTCAACAAACCCAGATTTCTCCTGTGAAGGAGCTTTGGAAGACCAACCTCCTTTCTGTCTTAAAAGCTCGAGAAGCTCTCTAAATGAGATGTCCTCAAAGGGAGATCCGGGGAACCCCTCTCCTTAATCGAAGCCTGTCTTCTGTCAAGGATTCCTGAGAGGAAGTGATGTGCCACCTCTTGCATGTACATTTCCAAAGAATTTCCACAGGTGATGAGCCCAAGAAGACTCAGAAGGCTGTGCAGAGTACTGCATGCGAACAGTCTCAAGCCCTGGATGGACTGGTTGTCCCAGTGGAACAGAATGAGAAGAATCAGAACCTAGGGCAATCAGTTTGTGGAGGGTGGATGACCCGAGGGGGAAAGAATGTCCTTATTCCCTAAAGCAGAGAGCTGTCCCAATGGCATCAAAGGCAGAGGCCATGGAACAGCCCAAAACCATCCTGATACGAGCTGCAGATAGCTAAACCAGTGCAATCTAAAGAATCACCATGACTGCACCTTTAAGTACAGGTCAGTACCAAGCTAACACTGAAGCTCTGAGGGGAAGGGAAGGCTCTGACAACCTCTAAGTCAAACCCCTACCCCAGGGAACTGGTGCCAAAGCTACGACTCCAAGACCACTTTGGCTCTGAAATCGTCAGTGCTGGCTGGATCAGAGAAGGTGCCCAAGTCAAAAGCCAACCTTTCGTATCTGACATGAACAAACTCAGAAATCTCAGATCTAATCTCCAAAGCAGAGGGGTGGATCAGAGTAGGAGTAACCAGTGTTGTTTCAGGTGGAACAAAGCTAAAGCGTTCAATGAGAGAGAGAGAGGTAGGATAACTCCCAAACGAATTGGGTCTGAAGAAACTTTCTCCTCATTCTGTCCACATCACCTTCAGAAAGGCTCTGGCCACATCACCTTCAGAAAGGCTCTGGCCACATCACCTTCAGAAAGGCTCTGTCCACATCACCTTCAGAAAGGCTCTGTCCACATCACCTTCAGAAAGGCTCTGTCCACATCACCTTCAGAAAGGCTCTGTCCACATCACCTTCAGAAAGGCTCTGTCCACATCACCTTCAGAAAGGCTCTGTCCACATCACCTTCAAAAAGATATGAGGAAGTGTCTGAATCCAAAGTTTTACCAACTTTCAGAGGAGCAGCAAAGCTTGGAGCAGAATGAGGAGTGCTTCCTTGACTTCTTAGGTTTCTCTCTTTTTCATCCGACTCCCTTTTGGGATTCTCCACCGGCGTCTTCGCAGAGGGGGACACTACAGATACTGAAGAGGAAGGTGGCAGTAACCTTTTCAGCACAAACTTGTTTCTAGGTTCCACTAGTGCCCTATGATTAAAACCAACACAAATTTTACACTCCACATCCAAATACCCAGCTCTGAGACAGCAGACACACTGAGTGGGTGCCCGAGTCAGGGATCTTATGCCCACCACAAGCAAAGAATTTCTTAAATCCAGTTGGTTTGTTCAGCATTACTCCCAAAAGAAAACAAATGACACAAGGGAGGCCTGCACAATACCAACAATGCTAAGAAAGAATTCCTGAAAAGGGAAACTGAATACCAGCAATGGTATGGTAGGCTAGTAAAAACTTGGAAAAGATGGAAGGTCATATATTTTTTGAATGCCTGAAACCAGTTTCTCTTCCCAGTCGAAGTGCTGCATCATTTTTGGATGTGTTGCCAAAAGACAATTTTTCCAAAGAGTAAGAACACAGCATTGCCTTTCTCTTATGACTCAAATCCTGTAGGGTACTGAATCTAGAAATAACAGGCTAAGGATTTAACATCAAAATATGAAGATTCCTCATCTTCACAAAAGATTTTATTTATTTATTTTTATTTTATTTTACATTTGTTGACCGGGCTAGTCTAGCTGGATATATGTCCATTTTCAGTAGAGGCCCGGGGAGAAAAGCTCCACACATAACATGATAAAGACAGATAGACAAGTTGTTAATAAAGACATACAATAAAAATAGAAATATAAATCAACTTGTTAATAAAATCAACATACGTTTAAGGAACTCAGTTTAAACTCATACACAATGTTCTGTCGGTTTCAAAGTAATTTTACCTAATACATAAAGGTTATGCAGTAAGGCATCAGCCATATAGATAACAGTTAAAGCTCAGAAGGGGAGAAGTAGAAGGAGTATGAAAGATAAAATTATAGGGACAAGGCAGGAGTCAGGAAGTGAAGAGAGGAAAAGAAAGAAGACAGTCAAGAGGAGGTGGGAGAGATGGGAGAAGTAGGTCAGAGCATAGAAGGGCAGCAAGGGAAAAGAAACAGGGTAGAAGTTAGTTTTTAAGCAAAATGAAGGGTTAAAGGTAAAGAGAGGGTGGGGAGAGAGAAGTTAGCCTGGAGTACTACAAGAACAAAGCCAGTGGTTTTGGAAATACAGTTTGATTTGTTGTTTGAAGAGAGGTAAGGATGAGATTAGAGTTAACTCTTTGGGCAGCAAATTCCATACTCTGCCTACAGTATTGGTGAAAAGAGTCACCAGCTATGTTGTGGCCCTTTACGGGTTTGGTCATAAGTTTACAAGAGGAACGAAGAGAGGTGAGATTGTTATAAGGGAGTAAAAGTTGTGATAGTATAGGGGTGTTACTAGGTTGGTACAGTAATTTGTGGGCAATCGTAAGTTGTGAGATAAGATAGTTTTGTAGTTCCAGCTTGGATACCCCCTCTTACTTTTCTAAAAGGGTAGAAAAAGGAGCAGATAAGAATTCTGGAGCTTTTACAGACAAAACTGAACTACAGAGTGAAGTGGCACCTCACCTGTGTGCCCTGTTCAATCACAGCCTCACCCCTAAGGCTTTGTCCCTACAGAATGGCGCATTGCTACAGTCATCCCTCTCCACAAAGAAGAGCGACTACAGACCCTGGGAACAATTGCCCCATTAGCCTGAAGAGTCTTGATATGCAAAGCTATGGAACGCATCATCATGGACCTAATAAACAAGGAACTAGGGCATCTCCAAACACTGGATCCTACACAGTTTGGCTTTGTGAAGGGTAGATCATGCCTGCTCAACTTCTTTGAGTCAAGTCATCAGAGCTGTGGATGAAGGCAAGGTGGTTCTTACAGCCTACCTTGATCTGTCCAAGGCCTTTGACACCAGTCCTCACTCAGGAATCATAGAAAAACTCACTAAGCTAGGCATCAACCCTTATATCACTACATGGGTTCCAAACTGGCTCACAGGTAGTACCCCACACTGTGAAAGTAGTTGACTCCCAAGTCATACTGCTGACCAGTCACAAGTGGAGTCCCAAAGGGTTCGGTCCTGGGTCCTCTCCTGTTTGGTATCTACTTCTCTGAAGTCCAGGCCAACATGAAGGGACTCTGGTTGATGAAGTTCGCAGATGATTGCAAGTTGGAAGCTATTACTAACTGCCCAAATGATGTTGACATCCTACAAAAAGGCCTCACTGAGACAAACAACTGGTGTCAGAACCATGCCCTTAAGCTCAATGCCAAAAAATGTGCTGTCACCCCCTTTGGGAAAAACCCGGTTCCCATGAATTACCACATCGATGGTGGTCCACTGAACATAGAAGGCGTTATAAGAGATCTGGGAACACAGGTCGACAGCAACCGCTCTTGACCACCACATTGTCACTGTGGTCAGAAAGTCCTTCTATGTGGCACATATCATTACGAAGGGTTTTGTATCCATGAAGAAAGATGTCTTCTCTTCCCTCATTACGCCAATCATGGAGTACAATGCCATATTTGGCATGTACCTCACTATACACCTGCAACAACTGGAGGCCGCAAAAGTACCTCACAAAGAGGATCTTAGGCCTTAAACATTTATCCTATATGGACAGATGAAAAAACTCCAACTATTCTCAGTCTCATATTGCCTACTTAGAGGCGATCTCTGCTTGACTTACAAAGCCATGTCTGACGCAGCTCTGTTAGAAATTCTACATCTAAAGAAATCCCAATCCCTCCGCACCATACGGTCTAGAGACCTCAACCTCATTACCACAATCAACAGAACATGCCGGAGGGACAGTTTCATAACGCAGAGACTGCCCAGGCTACGGAATAGACTTCACATACATGTCAAGCAGAGCACCTCACTGGCGATCTTCAACAGAAATCTTGACGAGTGGATGGGAGATAGGAAATTCACCCCAGGGATCACTCAAGCGGCTTTACTCACCACAGGCACTGGGAACTAAGGTCGGGTGGCACGATGCCAGGTTAATCCTATGGGCTAGGCTTGTAAAAGCTCCAGGGCCGGTAGCCTAGTACACACCTATGAAACTATGAACAATGCCCTGTTTGGAATATACCTCGCAAAGCATATGCAGCAGCTGGAGAGACCACAGACATTCCTCACCAAGAGAATACAGGGCCTCAAAAATCTGACACACACAGAGGCTAAAAGGTCTATCCTTCTACTCAGTTTCATACAGACTCCTCAGAGGTGACCTCTGCCTGGCATACAAGACTATCTTAGACCCCGCGCCTTCATGGGACTGCTGCATATCCGCAAGTCAAGCTCCACTTGAATAACCTGCAAGCACGGCCTCACAACCTGGTCTGTAACATCAATAGGACTTGCTGGCGGGACAGATTTGTGTCACAGACTCCCCCATCTGTGGAATGGACTTCCTCTCCACATCAAGAGAAGTACTTCTTTACCCCTTTTTAAGCGCAACCTGGATAACTGGATGGGAAATAGAAAATACATCCCTGGGATTCCACCAGTGTCCCTGCTGGACAGGGGCATCTGGTTCTGATTTGTCCAAACATGGGCTAAACGCATGGCTAAGCTTATAAAGGCCTCAGGGCCAACAGTCTCATAACTTCCTATGATCCTATAAGGCCTTTAAAGACCCTTAAGAAAATGTTCACTACGCTTGTTATGGATCAAAAGTAGTAGTAGTAACAGGAAAGGGACATGGCTATCCTTTGACGTTCTCATTTTAGAGGTGCCTGTACACAAACGACAAGGAGGGACAAACTCCTGAAGCACCTTGATAAGGGTAACCCAGTACACCCCTTCCTGAAGGAGAATCTTTGGTATACCATCTGGCCCCACAGAAATACAGTGATTGATGAGGGAAAGGCAGTCCATACAGCCTACCTCGATCTGGCGAAGGCCTTTGATACAATACCCCACTCGGGTATCATTGAAAAACTCATCAGCTTAAATGTTAATCCATACATCACAAGATGGGTTGCAAACTGGCTGAGTGACAGAACCCACAGGGTCAGAGTTGCTGGTGCCATGTCAGACTCAAAGCCTGTCACAAGTGGTGTACCACAGGGCTCAGTCCTGGGCCCACTCTTGTTTGGCATCTACTTTTCCGAAGTACAAGCAAACACAGGAGGGTTATGGCTGACAAAGTTTGCAGATGACTGCAAACTGGCCATAGTAGAAAACACATCTGACACAGATATCCTTCAGAAGGGTCTCACAGAAGCGGATAACTGGTGCCAGAGCCATGGCCTAAAGTTAAATGCCAAAAATGCATAGTCATACCCTTCGGGAAAAACAAGGTTACCCTAGCTACCAAATAGGTGGCAATCCACTGAGTACAGAAGAAGTTATCAGGGACCTGGGGACCCAGGTTGATAGTAGTCTGTCATTCGACACCCATGTAGCTAAAGTAGTTAGGAAGACCTTCTACATTGCCCACCTTATCATGAAGGGATTCTCATCTAGATCAAGGGAGGTCATAGTCTCCCTATACTCATCACTCATCAGACCAATGATTGAGTACAATGCCCCATTCGGAATGTATCTGACCCGACACTTGCAGCAGCTGGAGAGGCCACAAAGTTCCTCACCAAAAGGATAAAGGGTCTCAAACATCTGTCCTATGCTGCCCGACTGAAAGAACTCCAGCTCTATTCAGTCGCCACGCTTGCTCAGAGGTGACCTTTGCCTAACATACAAGGCCATGTCAAACCCAGATTTGATGAATATGCTTCACCTCAAAAAATCTAGATCCGTCAGAGCCACAAGGGGGAGGCGTAAACCTCGACACGGATATTAATAGGACGTGCTGGAGGGATAGATTCATCACCCAAAGACTCCCTATGCTGTGGAATAAAATCCCGGTATATGTGAGGCAGAGCACCTCGCTGGCCTTGTTCAAGAGAAATCTTGACCAATGGATGGGAGATCGCAGATATACCCCAGGGATTACCTCAGTGTCACTGCTCAACAGAGGCACAGCAAAATAATGGGTATAGTTCCCCATACTAAAGGGGTGGCGTAAGCCACAAAACTATGGGCTAGGCTTGTAAATGCCCTCGGGCAGATAGCCTAGTATGAACCTATGAACCTATATAAGAATTGTACACACCCGTTAAAATGCCAATTTTTTTGATATAAAAAAAATAAGACCACAATAAATAATTTCAAAACTTTTCCCACCTTTAATGTGATCTATAACCTGTACAATTCAATTGAAAAACAAACAAATCTGTTGGGGGGGGGGGGTAAAAAAAGTACAATAAGTTGGTTGCATAAATGTGCACACCCTTAAACTAACACTATGTTGAAGTACCTTTTGATTTATTTACAGCATTCAGTCTTCTTGGGTAGGAGTCTATCAGCATGGCGCATCTTGAATTAGCAATATTGGCCCACTCTTCCTTGCAAAAGTGCTCCAAATCTGTCAGTTTGTGAGGGCATCTCTTGTGCACAGCCTTCTTCAGGTTACCCCACAGATTTTCTATTGGATTTAACTCTGGGCTCTGGCTGGGCCATTCCAATACTTTTTATTTTCTTCTGGTGAAGACATTCTTTTGCTGATTTGGATGCATGCTTGGGGTCATTGTCATGTTGAAAGGTGAAATTCATCTTTAGCTTTCTAGCAGACACCTGAAGGTTTTGGGCCAAAACTGACTGGTATTTGGAACTGTTCATAATTACCTACACCTGGACTAAAATTCCAGTTCCAGCTTATGAAAATCAACCCCAAAGCACGATACTGCCACTACCATGCTTCAGCGTGGGGATGGTGTTCTTTTGGTGATGCGAAGTGTTGTTTTTGTGCCAAATGTACCTTTTGGAATTGTGGCCAAAAAGTTGAACATTGCTTTCATCAAACCATAACACATTTTCCCACATGTTTTTGGGAGTCTTGATGTATTGTTTCGCAAATTTTAGCCGGGCCTGGATATTTTTCTGTGTAAGAAAAGGCTTCTGTCTTGCAACCCTACCCTAATGTCCAGACATATGGAGAATACAGGAGACTGTCACATGTAGCACACAATCAGTACTTGCCAGAAATTCCTGCAGCTCCTTCAAGTGTTGCTGTTGGTCTGTTGGCAGCCTCCCTGACCATTTTTGTCTTGTCTTTTCATCAATTTGGGAGGGACGTCCAGTTCTTTGCAACGTCACTGCTGTTCCATATTTTCTCCACTTTTTGATAACTGTCTTCACTGTGTTCCATGGTATATCCAACGCTGTGGAAATTTTTTTGTACTCTTCTCCTGACTGATACCTTTCAACAATGAGATCCCTTTGATGCTTTGTAAGCTATCTGCAAACCATGGCTTTTGCTGTAGCAAGCAACTGAGTAAATGTCAGGAAAATCCTAGTAGGACAGCTGGACTTTATTTGGGGTTAATCTGAGTCTCTTTAATTGATGGCAGGTCTGTACCCAAGAAGACTGCATGCTGTAATTAAATCAAAAGGTGCTTAAACAAAGTATTAGTTTAAGGGTGTGCACACTTATGCAACCAGTTTAAGTTTTTTACTTTTTATATTTTTCCCCTAACAGATTTTTCAATTGAACTGTACAGATTACAGGTCGCATTAAATGTGGGAAAAGTTTTGAAATGATTTACTGTGGGCTCATTTTTTTATATCACAAAAACCTGGCATTTTAACAGGGTTGTGAACACTTTTTATATCCACTGTGACTATAGCCAGGTGCCCCCTTTGGGACTTAGCCAGCCATCTGAAGCTGAGCTTTAATGGCAATGGCCTCCAGAGGGGTATTGACAGTAGGAGCAGGGAGAGAAGTCAAACTGTTTCTGGGCTTAAGAGACATCCAACTATGACTAAGCAACAGAAACCTGAGAGTTTTTATACTTACATTTTTTTATGTGGCTGCTGAGGGACATCAGAGAGAGGGAGACAAATAGAGGCCATCATTCCTCCTATTTGTTCCTAGAGTCTTCTCAAAGTACATCTTTAAAGAAGATAAAAATAGATCACTGTTATGGACCGAAACAAAAACTTGGTGAGACTATCTTATAGAGGATCTAACGACTAGAGTTACATTTCTCTCTCTCAGCTGGTGTGAAATGGAACAGGAAGGGTCCCCAATGAAGATACTTATCTGCCAACATCAAATGAAAACTAGCACAATAATATGGCTGACAGACCACAGGTAAGGGAGACCGTCTTTCTTCATGGACTGGCAGTAAGAAAGTTCTGAGGAACTTTGTACCTGTATGTGACTTATGTACAAGCAAATAGTCTCATGCATGGGCGGTAGGTCGGACATACGGTGTGAGCGGGAAGAGCCAAAGCTGACTGAATTAATAGCATCTTTGACAGGGTACTTCCCTTTAGTAAGCAACACTGCAATGGTTGTGCCAGAAACAGTCTTGGCTTCCTTTTGTTGACTAACCAAGAGCATAAACCCAATATGCCCATACTACCTGGATGGCTTGTGCTGGAATCAAAGTCCTTAAATGTTATTTCATAAATGTTACACAGTTCAGTCCTTCAATTCTTTCTGGGATAGAAGAATCTCAAATTCTCTTCTAGATCGATTTTCCAACGCTACCCAGTTTATCTTTCATTTCTGCACTAATTCATAATGGATTGTTTTATTCTCTTAACTCAGACTCCAATATCTGGATCTTTAACTTTCCATCAAGTTTGAGGGTTTCCTTGATTACCTTATTTATTTTTTATCTGTATCTATCTTCATGCACTCAAGTGCCCTATTCATCTTAAGTACTCCTGACTAGATTCTATTTTTTTCTCCAAAGCAAACTTAATTCCATTTTTTAATCACTGGCCCTGGCCCTGTGTTATGGAGATCTGCTGCAAGATGAAGCAAATGGGCTGCTTCTGTCTTCTTTTTCATCTGTATTTACTTCTGCTTTTAAAGCTTTTCTTCTTCATAGATGAAGACAACAGTGAGCGAGATTTCTACTGTTACCAAAAAATTTGACTTACTTGACTACCTCCCTTATCCTGCTAGGAAGAGCTTATTAACAGCTGCCTGTCAACAAATGCTACACCAAGAGTCCCAAACATCCTCTGAGATGACTACCAAGAATAACTGCATAACCGTTAACCTTGAGTTTACCTCCAATTTCACATTACAGAACAACACATTTAGGTTCAATGTGCAGTAAATGGCTTGGCAATTAAGCAAAAAGGGTAAAGATTTCCAAATATGAGATTAGCATAATCATGACACCCCCAGATGCCACACACTCAGGTCTCAAGCAGATGTGGTATCAGCAATTTATTCCACATATTAAGACATCGTTAGAAGCTACCTTTTATTCAAACTGCAAAGCAGCTGTCTTCTAGGCATATGAAAATGCAAAAGCATTGAATGTTCAGTAAAATCTCAGCAGAAAATATTTGATCACTTAAGGAAACCCACAAAAAAGGCACCATAACTTTTTCCCCTCAGAGTACTTACCTGTACAGCATTACATTGTACGGCAGAAAATCAGGCAGAAGATGCTTGATGATACGAATAGGAAGCCAAAGCATCAGAAGAACAATGGACCCAAACACGATCTAGAAACAAACAATAAAGCAAATATATAATATCGACTACTAAAGCTGAACTACTAAAATATACAGGATTAACATCAGATCACCGACTATAACTAACTAATGCGTTCGAGACTTGGATGCCATAATTTAATCACTGATGCAGCCTTAGCTATATGGGTAGACTACAATAGCTTACAGTAACTGGGAGAGGAAGGATGAGGGTCCAGGAGCCTCTGGAAAACTGTTCTACACATGATAGAAGGATCTAGTTTGTAGTGCTTGGCAAAGGTACAAACTGATGATCAAGTTGCTGCTTTTAAAATACTTCTTGAATCTGATCAATTCAAAAATCCACTGATAAAGCCAAGGTACTGGTATAGTAAGCCCTAACCTTGTCTAGAATTGCCTTATATGGTGGTGAGTATAACACAAGGTAATAGCATGACAACCATTTGGAGATAGTCTGCTGTGAAACAGGTTGTCCTTTTTTCTTACCTTCATAAGAAATGAACTCAGAGCTCTGAAAACTTTAGTTCTGTCAAGATGATGTCTGGTTTTGTCTGTGGACATCCAGAGTAATAATCCTTTCTCCCTTGTTTTTAGGCTCTGGAAAAAAGACAGATTGGCTCAAAGAAAACCCAGACACCACTATAGGTCTAAAGGGTATAATTTGATCTTAAGGAAACTCTGCCTTTGTGGTAAATGAGATTAAGGCTGACCCCCTCACCATAAGAACTTGCAACTTAGAAGTCAAATCAATCAGCAAAATTGTTTTCCATGTTAAGAACTACATAAAATCAGCTTGATGAGGTGGGTCAAAGAGGGCAAGAGTAAATTTTTCTAAAACAAAGTTAAAATCCCAAGTGGAGCCACCTGCTTTGTAACAGACTGGCAAGGCTGGCCTTAGGTCAAATGGCACCCTAGGTGAAGGTCACCATGGAAACCACCATCTGGTTCCTCTGTTCAAACAACTTATCAGAGAGGAGCCCTCTGATTAATTCTTGCCTAAGATCCTTCGTATGTCCTCCTAATTAACCTTGTTATGGTATCAGGGATGCAAATGCTTCCATTATCATACTCATAAAAACTGAACTTATTCTGTCACATGATCAGTACCCACAAACAATAACTATACAGAATATTATAGTCAAAGTAGAAGAAAGTACTCTAAGAACTAAGCCAACACAAGAATGGAGAAAGGACACTGACAAATAGGGAAGAATGCAAAGTAAGGGTACTGAAAACAAGCAGTAGGAGGCTGGAACTTACTGGATAAAACTGGCAAAGAAACCAATGTACTGGGAGCAAATAACTAGACAGAAAAATAAGAGAGTGGGATTAAGCAATGAAGATGTTTGGATCACAGGCAAGAGACTTCTCTTCCTTACCAGGGATTCAAATAAGAGTATAAGCAAAGAAAAATAAATAGGGGAATCCTAAGTGAAAGACCTGTTTTGGAACAGTTTTGGTTGTTAAAGTGATAATTAGAAGGGCATATAAAAATACTGCATGACAACCATGCGAACCAATCAAAGGAGGTAAGAGAAGAGTGGGAAGAGACTACAAAAGCAATTTACAAGGGAACAATGGTACAAAATATGTACAGCTCACAGGCATGTAAAAAAGTACAAAGGATTCAAATTGTTTGCATAGGTATTTTTACACCTGATGCAGAATTCAAAAGTTTTCCCTCCGGTAGACAGCAAAGACTGGAGGTACGACACTTAAGAAAGTGGGGAACTGACAAGTAAATAACTGGTGTCAGAGCCATACACAAACTAAAAGCAAGAAATGCACAATAGCATCCTTTGGGAAGTCATCCACCCCTGGTAACTATCATATTCACAGCACATCCCTAAGAGTTAACCCAGTAGTCAGGGACTTCGAGATAAACGGGACTATGTTACCTTAATCGAATGATGAAAACAGCGAATGCTCTCATCGATCCAAAAAGGTCGAAACCCCTAAAGCACGAAGACATAGAACAGCGATTTTTTTCCTAGGGGGAAAAAAACTTGCTGCTCTGCAAAAAAAAAAAAAAAAAAAGTTTAAACACAAAATAAAATAAGGGGCTTCGCCCCCCACACCCCCAATGTGGTGGGGTGTGCCCCCCCACACCCCCTACTCAAATATACCAACTCTGAGATTGCACCATAATGGAGGAAATGGCAAAGTCTCAAAGATGGCCTACCGATTTTTTTCCTTGGGGAAAAAAAAAAATCGCCATTCAGTGTCTTCGCTCTTTAGGAGTTTAAACTTTTCGGATCAATGAAAGAGTGTTTGCTCTTTTCCTCATTCAACAAGGTAACATACACCCAGATAAACAGAACGTAATCTAGCCGTTGACCATCACGTGTCTACAGTAGTGAGAAAATCATTCTATGTTATGCAACTTATAAAGGTATGGCATCTAGGTCCAAGGAAGTCATTGTTCCACTGTATTCGGCATTCATCAGACCTATCATGGACTACAATGCCTCAGGCTTCCAGATATGAAAAATTTCACACAAAAAAAAAAGATCACAAGAGGGACAGTTGTAAAGAAGATTAGTGAAGTAGAAGTAAAAAAAAAATATACAGAAGTTGAAGTTGGTGAATCCTTCTGAAGTGAAGGATTTAGTGTAGAAAGTCTAACACAGGTTATATTTCACTGCATGATGGAATGAGTCGCCAAAGTAAGGAGAAACAGGAGGAGGAAACATCTGAAAAAAAACATGGACGTGGGAAAGGAAAAGATTTAATATGGTGCAATATTTATGCAAAAGAGAAAGCAAAACTAATCAGTACAAAAAGAACAGCACCAAAGATATTTGAAGAGAAATACAGGCAATGGCATCAAGACATGGAACTTCTTACAATACAAAAAAATAAGAAAAAGATGAAAAGTAGAAACAAGGATTAGTAATGGAGAAGTTGCAGAAATAGAAACTGAGGTTATAGATCATCTGCAAAGTGAAGGATTTAGTGTAGAAAGTTTAACTTGGATAATATCGCAGCAGGATAGAGCAATGGACACCCACATTAAGGAGGAACCAGTGGAGCAGGCGGCATCTATTAAGTTGCCATGTGAAGATATTTTGGAATCTTCCAAAGGAAACCAGTACAAACATTCAGTTGGAGTTGAACAGCAAAGGAAGGAATGGGAAACTGTGGCAACTATGAAGCAGTCAATGTTGTGGAGTGATAGGCCAGTGATTTCCCATACAAAAGAGCAATGGATAACACAGGATGAAACTGGAGAACGTGGCACAGAATGCCCACAGGAAATGGAGAACAAAAACTGTGCCCTCGGTTTTGAATAAAATGAGCTAAGAGAAGAGTTGCTTGATTTAGCAGAGATGGACAGACATATTAAGATCAATGAAAGAAACAGACTACAGCAGGTCAATAAAAGCCAAAAAGTTAGAAGTTTGATTTAACAAATTAACACAGTAATTAGGACTGTCTATATGGACTCATGCGATATTATCAGAAGTAAACAGGATATATTACTGTACAACTAAGTTAATAACAGACAGTCTCCAACAAGAACACCGGGTAGTAATGGAAAGGAAATGGAGAAACTGAATGCCAACATGAAAGTATCGAATAGAGAACTATAAAGCAATATTATAGTTTTACTTCTTTAAATTCTTAGTACTGGAGCTTTTCTCCCTGGGTCTCTGCTGAAAATGAGCTTCTTGCCTCATCTCCGACGAGGCCGTGTCTCCTAAGAGCAACTCCTATACCCGCTGCCCTACTCGTTCCATCAGCTGCATATGAAATGAGGTGCCTGGATGAGTTTACTAGAGAACTGAGGGTAGCAAGCTGGGTGGCAACTTTGTTGGTAGCTCCTGCAGCTACTGTACCCTGAAGAGCATCTCCTGGCTCTTTAAGGAGATCTCTTTGCAATCTAGTAAAATGGGTTAAATAGTTGAGCAAACGAAGAGCAAAAGTCGCTGAACTAAACATGCGCTTCCCATATCTATCCATAATCCAGGAGTCTCTGTTAGGAGGATAGATAGACGAGGAAGTTTCAGACATTTCTTTTTTGGTGGCTGCCACCACCATGGCATCAATTGGCATACCTTTCTTAAGAATGATTTGTCAAGGGGGGGAAGAAATGAACTTATTAGACCTCCTAGGGACAGGCTCCATAGTATCAGGAGACTCCTACGCCCTTCGTGAGACCAGCTGCATCATCTCATCGAAGGGCAGAGACACCCAAGAGGTGGATGGCTGAAATCAAAAAGCATTCAAGAGAACCGACTCATCCTCAGTAAGGTTTTTGGACTGCCAATCACCCCTTTGCCTAAGGATTTGAAGTATCTCAGTGAATGAAATCTCTTCAGAGGGGAACCGTGGGGACCCGTCTGACTCATCCAAGTCAGTATCAGATGTTAGACACTTCTGGGTGGGGGGGAAAGAGTCTAGATGTTTCCTCTCTTCCTGAGAACCTCATCAGTGGGAGCTTCTGTTGAGGTCTCGGAAGAGCAAGGGCCACCCAATGGGGATTCCTGAGGCTCTGGGTCTCAAAGCTTGGTCAGGATGTGCGAGGCAGAAGCAGACACAGGCACTTTAGGGGAGAAGGAAGCCAGACCCGAGGTCGAAGATGTCTTAGGAGACATGACTCTTCATGGCATTGAAAGAACCTCTGCTCCGATGCGAGGGAACCAACGGATCTGAGGAAACCGTCGATACTCCCGGCACCGGGACAGTGGGCTCCGACCCAGAGGTAGGAGCAGAGCTCATCAGAGCCGAAACCCCGAGAGGCAGCATCAGAACCAACTAAGTCGGTCAGACTATCCTCCCCGGACCCGACCAGAGAGTGTCGGCTCCTAGAGTCCTTAATCGGCACAGAGAAAGTCAGAGTGAAAGGAGCCAAAGTTACGAGCAGGCATTAGCTCAGAGGGTTCCAGAATCAACAGGTCTGACTCCTCAAAGCCACAAAGGACCAGCATGGCTCAGAGGAGGAACAGTTTGAGATGGTGTAAGGGTCTTCAGCTCTGAAGCCGCTTGAGTCGAAAGCGATAAGTTTTTGCCAAGGCTGGTGCCAATAACAGCTTCTGCACCACACAATTCACGTCCAGATCAGAAAGGCTGATAGAGGACCAAGATGAGGGCACACCGCAAAAAATTCCAACAGTAATTATCCACAAAAAGCCTTAAATAAACTCAGGCTAAGTCGCACACGCACACACACAGTAATGCTAATGTAAATATTAATGTGACAGGAAAAGGTAAATTACTGTCACCACAAACTGTCTAAACTACACAATATGAGCAGACTATGCAAAGAGGACAGCTGCTGTAACGGTACAACACACTGTCTAAATATTCTAAAGAATATCTATGTCAGACAAAATTACTGTTAACTACAAAATCTCCAACAGTAATTAATAAAGTCAAGCCTTTTCTAAAAAAATTCAAGACTAAACATCACACAGCAAATAACTATACACTATTTAGCAAAATATTTGACAAAAGAGGAGAACCGACTCATCCTCAGTAAGGTTTTTGGACTGCCAATCACCCCTCTGCCTAAGGGTTTCAAGTATCTCAGTGAATGAGATCTCTTCAGAGGGGAACCGTGGGGACCCTTCTGACTCATCCAAGTCAGTATCAGATGTTAGAGACTCCTGGGGGGGGGGGGTCTAGATGTTTCCACTTTTCCTGGGAACCTCATCAGTGGGAGCTTCTCCGGGCACAACCAATGCCTCCACAGTAAATATTCACTGCACCACACCCTCAACCCTTCCAACCCAGACCAGACTCTCCAACTCTTTACTAACAGGACATCTCAATATCCGCAGTATTAACAACAAAGTAGCCCATCTCCATGCCCTCCTTGATATTCATTCCTTTGACATCTTTTGCCTTACAGACACTTGGTTAAAACCTGGAACTAAGGATAACGAAATAATCCCCCCAGGCTATAACATATTGAGACAAGACCGCTTAAAACTTACGGGTGGGGGAGTAGCACTTCTATTTAAAAATGGCATACAGATCTCCTCTATAACTTATAACCCACCTCAGGACAGTAAGGCTGAAGTCCTCATCTCCAGACTTCAACTCAACCCTAGCAAATCCCTTTACATCATCTGTATCTACCTACCCACCTGGCAATAACAGCAATACAATACAAGATATTCTAAGCTGGGTGTCCTCAACTTACCCACAAGAAACAATAATACTAGGTGACTTCAATACTGACTGGAAAACTGTCAATACTAAAAACCCTTCCTCACATATTAATCTTCATGGCTTTAGTCAAACAATCACCTCCACAACCAGAATTAACAAACCAACCAAAAAAAGAGGGCACCTTAGACTGGATACTTATTAATACATCCACAAACATATAATGTACGAACACTACCTGATGATGTAAGTGATCATACTCTGACTTACATTAGAAGGCAAAAGAATGATATTTCTAACACCCTTACTTATAGGATCCCACGAACCAAGAAACACTTTAACCCTGTACTATTCCAAAATGAATTAAATACCTGTGAATTCTCCCACTAGAAAAGGCTGTTAAATATTTTAACTTTAATTTTTTAGCAATCCTCGTTGTGCACACACCTAAAGGCTCTATTAGAATGAAGTCCAAACCAGCCTCTTGCCTTTCAAAAGAAACCAGACAGAAAATTCTACTTGGGAACAAATCATGGACTAAGTGGAGAGCTAACAGAACTACCCCTGAACAACAAACTTTTAGACAGTTGAGAAATATAACAAAAAAAGCTATACTCACTGACAAAAAGAACTACTATTGTAAACTACAGCAAATGCACCAAAATAATCCACAAAAATTTTGGACTAGCATAGACAGACTCCTTCACCCTGGCCACTCTAGTACACCATCCCCTCTAGGCACGGATCATAATGCCCCACATCAAACTGCCAACAACTTCAACACCTACTTCACAGAGACCACACAATCTTTAGCCAGTCAGCTTTCCACTGACAACACAAGCCTTCCTACATCTACACCTGGATCTCTACCAGCATTCCAATTTCAACCCATCTCTACCACTCTCATCTACAAAATCATACTAAAACTTAAGCCTTGTACTCCTTCAGCAGACCAGTTACCTTCTGAATACTTGCAAAAAGCAGCCACAGTAGTTGCCTTTCCTATATCCATCCTGATAAACAGAACCATTAATGAGGGAACCATCCCAGACATCTGGAAAATCTCCCATATTATCCCCCTACATAAAGGTGGTAAATCTAACGATTACTCTAACTACAGGCCGACAGCTCTACTACCACCCTTAGCAAAAGTAATAGAAAAATGCATTCACCATCTGCTATAAGACCACTTAACTAAACACAACATACTGGCTAACTGCCAGCATGGCTTTAGGCCATTTCATATTACCACCACCGCTCTACTATCTTTCACGGAGTCCTTTAATAGAAACCGTAATAACAACATCATTTCTTCTGCTCTCTGCATCGATCTTTCAAAAGCTTTTGATATGATAAACCACCCCCTGCTTATAAATACACTTGAATCTCTTTCTCTCGACACCCAAGCTATTCTATGGTTTAAGTCTTACCTCAACAATAGGCAACAGGCAGTTCACTGGGAGAACAAACTATCATCCCACCTGCCAGTCACCCTTGGAGTCCCTCAGGGCTCCATTTTAGGACCTCTTCTTTTTTCATTATTCATCAATGACCTTCATGTAGCAATCCCTCAAGCCACCTGTATATAATATTCCGATGATTCTACGCTCATATGTTCTGCCATCTCCACTTCAGAACTACATTCACTAACTCAGAAGGTATTCAACTCAGTAAAGGCTTGGTTCTTGAAACGCTGCCTCCTTTTGAACTCCAAAAAAACTAAGCTCTTACTCTTTACACCTACCATTAGGTCCTCCCCTATAGACTTCTCAATCAAATCCAACAACGGCACCCTTATATCCCCCGACTCTACCACCAAACTGTTAGGAGTCACAATAGACACTAATCTCAATTTCAATAGCCATATAAATAACATGATAGAAACAGTAAACAGAAAAATGGGCTCCTTATATAGAATCAAACCCTTAACTCCAACAGCTAGAACCACTATTGCCCACTCTCATTTAATCTTAACTCTTCTTTACGCCTCACCTATTTATACTAACCTAAAAAAACAATCTTCTCAAACTAGCCAACTCCTCCAACATTGCCAGATTTGCCACTGGTAATGCATTTCGAACTCACCACTGTCAGAATCTAAAGCAGCTAGATCGGCTTAAACTACAAAACATTCTAATTTTTTCCCAACTTACATTGTCCATAAGACCTTTTACCAACCAAAAAATACTCCTATACTCTAACCTCATTACCCCTATAATAATTTTAATTCCCTACGCTCTTCTAGCAAACTGCTTGCTAGCATAAGCAAGAACAATAACTTGGCAGGTGACTCCCTTTTCTCCAACACTGCTGGAAAAAACTGGAACCTTCTACCAATTGATCTAACTCTACTACCTTCACTGTCACTCTAAGCAAAAGCTCAAAAGACACCTTAAAACACACTGGTTATGTCCTTGCAGTAACCCTGACTAATCTTCAGCCTTCCCTAATTCTATCTTCATACTGCCTCTGGTTACAAAATTTTATACTGCTTACCCCTCTGTAAGCAGAAACTGTCACTAGTAAGATTAATACAACTTCCAGTATTTATTTAATCTAACAAGGAACTTTAAATTACCTCAGATATCATGTTGTAAAATGACATATTATCCTATAAAGATTCCTTTTTTGTAATTTAATTTCCTTTCTACTTTCTTTGTTATATAACTGTATATGATATTTTTTGCGCTACTTTTGGAGCTTTTCTCCCCGGGTCTCTACTGAAAATGGAAATCTATCCAGTTAGACTAGCCCAGTTAAGAAATGCAAAATAAATAAATAAAAGGTTAATGACTAAACACACTCAATTAGAAAAAGGTTTTTAAATTAGGCCTAAAACAAGAGGCCAACTAGGAAATTTTTAATCACACTAAGCGATGGGACTAAAATGTAGGAACATGCACCAAAAAGCTGTAAGAGCTTTCTAAAACTATTTAAACTATCTGAATATCAATATAAGTAGAAAAAAAAACAGTTTTACTGGCCTGAACTAATGCAGAACCTCCAATCTGTTGCTGCGGCAAATAAGATCTGAGGTAACTAGGTGCATCATGGGATAGGGACTTGGCCTAGAGCTTTGCAGTTGGTCGACTCGGTGCTGAGGGATCGGCTCCGAATTCATCAGTAAAGAATGAACAGCGAGACAGAACAACTTCACATCATCAGTTTGGGACAGGAATGTGATATAAAAACTTGAGGAAGGAGTAGTGTATAAATGTTTAGGAAATGATGAAGGATCAACAATAAAACATGAACAAATGCAAATAAAACTTAGTAGGAATAATTTAGAAGACTTAAACTAATACTGAAAACAGTGTTGACATCTAGGAACTAAGTCCGACCTATAAACAAATTTGCTCTTCCTGTCCTAACATACAGTTTTGCACTTACTAATTAGCCCCAAAAGGTGTTCGGTAGATTAGACAAGAAAACAAGAAGGATGCTTCATGCTCAAATGATTTATAAAAATCAGTACATACTAAGACTACATATTCCCCATTCTAAAGGAGGTATGGGCCTCCCTGAAATTGATTACATGTAGAGATTTGCAATCAAGGGACTGCATACATATCTGCTAATCTCACAAGACCCAAAAAGTGAAAGTTTTGAAACATGAGGAGAATGGGTCCAAGATGACTTCCTTGTTTAGTTTAGCAGAAGCATATCTGCGTCAAGTGGGAATGGAAATCAAACCAGAAGTACATAAAAATCAGGCAGCAACCGAATGTACCAGAAAACAAAAGAATATAAGGTAAAGTATTAGATAAGGCAAGAATTGTGGAAAATGCATATAGTTAGTTGCAAGTACAGAAAACTCTTGGAACAGCTTGATGTTGATCAGGATCGAATACAGGAATGGTTAAAGGAGGTGATAAACCAAAAGACGAAAGGTTAATACTGGCAGACCCAAGACAGTGGACTACATACATGTTGGTTTATTGAACATGTGGGAGAAACAGACATGTAGGTTTTGTAAAACAGAACTGGAAACAGTTGCACATCTTGTTGCTGGTTCTAATATACTGACAGGACTGTACAGTGAAAGGCATAATAATGTGGAAAGACTGCTGCATTGGGGATTGAACAAGCATAACATTGAGGTAGCTGAAAAACACAGATGGAAACATGAGCCACAAAGCATCATAGAAAATGAAGTTTATATCACATGGGATCATCCATTACCAATGGTTCGAAAAAAATAGAAGCAAGAAAAACAGATATAGGAGTCCATGAAAGAAGACAAAAGTAGCAATAATCACTGAAATTGAATTAACACAAACTACCACATAGGTGGTAGTCCCCTAAATATGGAAGACATAATAAGGGATCGGGGGACCCAAGTAGACAGTAATCTCACCTTTGATAATCACATTGCCAAAATGGTTAGAAAATCTTTTCACGTGGCCCACCTAATCACAAAAGGGTTCACATACAGATCACAAGAGGTCATTGTGCCCCTCTACTCATCACTCAGACCCATCCTAGAGTACAACGCCCCATTTGGGATGTACCTTACAAGACACCTGCAACAGCTGGAAAAGACCACAGAAGTACTTCACCAAGAGGATCACTGGCCTTAAACAGATGCCCTATGCAGCTCGACTGAAGAAACTCCAGCTGTACTCGGTTGCATACCACCTACTCAGGTTATCTCTGCTTGACATACAAGGCCATGTCCAGCCAAGAATTGATGGACATGCTCAACCTAAAGAAAACCTTATCCCCCTCGAACCACAAGCTCTAGGGATCTAAACCTCACCACAACACTAAATAGAATGCGCTGGAAGGATAGATTCCTGTCCCAGAGACTTCCCATGCTTTGGAACAAGATTCCAATCTACATTAGGCAGAGCTCATTGTTAACACACTTCAAAAGAAACCTTAACGAGTGGATGGGAAACAAAGTTTACCCCAGGATCACTTTGGTGGCTCTGCTGGAAAGAGGCACAGGTAACTAGTCTAAGTGGGCAGCGAAAGCAAACACATTCTGGCTAGGCTTATAAATGCCTTCGGGCAGGTAGCCTAGTACCTACCTATGAAATCACTACACCCTGTGACTACAGTGTTTTACATACAAAGAAACACACAGCCATAAAATACAAGGATATACAGACAGAAATAGGGACCATGTGGAAGGAGAATACACACACAGTTCCAGTAGTAGCAGCAGCAATGGGTCATAAAAAAAAAAGGAAATTACAATCGTACTTCAATACATTGCACATACATGTAACGCCATACGAACTGCAACAGTCATTACTGGGCACATTGCAGATGTTGCAAACAGCAGTTCTGATCAACAAAGAATGAAATACTGATTTCATGAGTTTTAATCATACTTTGACTTAGGAATGGGATTAATTCCAGTCATGGTATTAGACACCCAAAAGACGGAGAAGTTACAAAAAAAAAATACAATGCCCCATTTGGCATGCACCTAACCAGGCATATCCAACAACTGGAATGTCCACACAGGGAATAAGTAACATGTCCTCTGCAGACTGCCTCAAAGCCCTATCCCTGTATTCTGTCTCCTACAAGCTGTTGAGGGGATATTTAAGTCTGGCATACAAGACATTGTCAGATCACATCCTGATGGACATCCTGCCCATTGGCAAATCAGCACCAGAATTACTCATTCTACAGACTTAAACCTTGCCTATGATATAAACAGGACTGTCTGGAAAGAAAGAAAGAAAGGTATGTATCCCAGAGACTACACCTTCTCTGGAACAGGCTCCCCATCCATGTGAAAAAGAGTTCCTCCTGTGAGGCTGCCAGCCCAGCTAGCTAGAATTTTGCAAATAATCCTATGCCATTTGTAAATATTAATACGATTCATATGCTTGTCTTACAAATTTAAGTAAACTATATGTTGTGTGCTGAGCTTCAAAAATGTAACCACAGTGCACCCTACTGGAAAAGAGCAAGTGTCAAAAAAATAAGTTGAATTGTTTATGATGGTGGTTATCTCAGCTAGGAGACTATCTGCAGCTAGAAATTCTTTCTATTGTCTGGAAACAGAAATAACTGCAGGTTTCAAAGGTAAAAGTGTTGAACAGTTTACGACTTCCAGTTCTAAGCAAAACTTCTGAGAGATGAGCATTTTTGGCACAGAGGTGTAAATTTCAAGTTCCTGTTAGCCTGGGAACTAAAGGCAGAGGTAACGAGAAAGATGTAATCTGAGATAACCCAGCAGAAATGTTTGATAATAATTTAAGAACTACATCAGAAAGTGAGTCTGTGCATTTTGTATCTTGTCTTTGGACCGGTAAACATCCATTCAGCACTTGCATTTGCCTGGCTCTGTAAGACTTAAATCATAGTATCTCTCTTGGAGACAGATAGAAATACAGTAAGATTAGTTTAGATGCTTTCTGTATTTACGTGAGACTGTCCTGCAATGTTGTTTTAAAGTATTTCCTGTGATTCTGAACTCTGTTGTCACTGTGTTGAGTTACTGAGCATTGTCCTGTGCTTTTATCATTAAATATATTTAAACTTAATTGTGGCTGGTTAGTTTAGAGATATTTAAACTCACGAGTACTTGCATATGTATTTGGTAACACTGTACAGGCCACTCAAATAGCCTTGCTGTTGGTCACACTTGCCATTTGGATAACAGTAATTTTACAAGTAGAATTGGTCACCCTTTGGGAAAGGCCTTTAAGTAGCTGATAAAGGGTGGTCGGTGGCAGTGATGTCTACCTTATATTAATTGGTTCATAGTAGTGAGAAAGCCACATCACATATTAAATGGCTAGCAGTGGTGTGGATATTGAATTCCTGCAGCTTGTGTACAATGATCACTGAAGGTGTTTGTGCTCTTAAATCAGCCACACAGTGAACATTCAGAGTTCATATCACAATTGTTTTATTTACTTTTTTTATTAGCGTAGTCAAGGAGTACAGGCAAGCATGTCAGCAGAGGAGTATGGCAAGCTAACAAGAAGCCAGTTGGCTATGTGCCAGGCTAAAGGACTGGTGCATGCCAACCTGACTAAGGCAGACATGATTGCAGCTTTAGTCACAGCTGCATCAGAAGAATGAGGAATGCAACCAGGAAGACGATCAGACTGGCCATGGAGATGTGCAACTCTCAAAAAACAAACAGGTCAACTTTTCCACAGAGGATTAAAAAATCCATCTGGAGTTAGAGAGATTTGAGCTAGAGGCCAAACGTTTGGAAATAGAAGTAGCAGAGTGACTGAGGCATCTAAAGACTGAGGAAAATAAGAAATTGCTATGCCTGGAAGGTTAGGACAAGGAGAGGGAGAGGCAACATGAAAAGTAGAAGCTGACTCTTTGCCAGAGTCATAAATGTAAAGTGGAGTAATCGAACCCCAGAAGCAACAAAGGTCAGTAAATTTTTTCCACAATTTCCAGAGGGGTTAATTTTGATGGTTTCATTCCTATGTTTGAGAGGGTATGTAAACTGTATGATGTTGACCAAAAGCTCTGGGTACGGCTCCTGATGCCCTTACTCCATGGTAAAGCTCTGTAACTGTTCTTTCCAAACTGTCTAATGATTGCATAAATTATAATGCAAAAAAACTGTTTGCTAAAATGTTTAACATTTGAAGCTTATAGGAAAATGTTTTGTGAACAAAGACACAAGGCAGATGAAAGTGTGTATCAATACGTTGCTGAACTAAGCACTAATTTTCATAGGTGGGTGAGTGGATGTCAGGTCACCACTTTTGAAGGGCTGGCACACCTTTTGGTGAGGGATCAAGCCCATAGCACTCTGCATGAGGATCTGGTTAGCTGATGGACAATGCCTTACTGTAGATGAGTTGGGGAAGAAGGGAGACCCATACCTAGCAATCAGGGCATCATTGCACAGGAAAGGGACACCCAGTGCTGCTCATGGGTCTAAGGGAACCCATGGTGGGCAACCCAGACTGCCTCAAGAGAATCGCCAGCAGCAGGAGAAGCCACTAGTCCTGGTACATGTCCGGGACCAAGGGTTAAATATTTTACATGCAACCAGCGGGGCCAAGTAGCATATAGATGTCCACTCTCCTTAAATTATTGAACCCCCCCCCCACTTCATCATTATCACTTCCACTTTGAATTATTTTGTTTGATATTTCTGTACTAATTCAGCTGTGATCATTAGTACGATGTGTGCCCAGAATATGGTACATCATACTGTGTTACTTGACTTGCCTTTAATTTTACTTCGACTTTGGATAGTTGGATAGATTTTCTTGGAGTGGACTTTTTTAAACCCCTCCCTCAATTGCCCATGTTTCTCTTACTAGCCCTGTTTTCCCTGGGTATCAGAGGTGATGTTTTCCAGCACATTCTTTGGTTTTGTGTTAATGCCAAGACTGTATACTTTTTTCTGTGGTTTGCTTTCCAACAGGTGATTTGCTCCTGCACCTCTCACCAGCCCTGTTTCAGCTCTGGTGGGAAGTGGATCCTTTATACCTGACATTGGTTGTCTTTTGACATTACTGGGGGTTTCAGGCCTGTGGCCATTCTGGTACTATGACTCCAGTCACCAAATGCAGTACTTTTTTGGTTTCTTATGTGTTTGGGAATCTTCCTGGAACTTTTTCTCTTTAGGGGTCTGCAGGTTGCTTCATCAGGCAGGATTTGCATACTGTTGTATTTGACCTTGATGCCATTCAACTTCAAATAGCTTCTTGACATCTGTAGGATCCTTCAGTCCAATTGTGGTCAATGCATCACCAAACAGTCCAGCACTGTAGGTTCAGTCCATTATACATTTTCTTTTTCAGTAGTATCTGATGAGACCGTGTTCACTGACAGTTCTGAGATATTACTCTCCTACATAGTAGATGTTCTATTCCACTGTTGCATTTATGTTTTTCTACAGAGGAGACATTTCCTGCTTTCTCTGTGCTGATCAGAGACAGGTCATGTTTAGTTCTGTATACCTATTAGAATTAGTTTTTGTTTAAAAATAAAAAAGGGATAAAATGTATGAATTTTACAGACTATAAAGAAATCTACCCCTTGCCTAACCGTTGTTTCAGAGTCCCTTCCTGTTACTTTTCATTCCTTGGAGATGTACAGGTTATACTTCTGATGGAAGTGCAGGTCTACTTTTTTGAAGTCTTTCTTTCTCTGTTGTGGTCTTCATCTGATTTACCTTCTTTATCTGGGGACTCCCCTCGCAAGGCACTTCCTCCTGTTATCCCACGGGGCAGTTCCATGTGCTTGATCCTGGCTCAGCTTCTAGTCAGGGGGTGGTGTGGGAACCACAGAATCAGGTGACCAGATGTGATGTTATTCTGTAACCAGCATTGAAATTGTATTTAGACACTAGTGAGAGATGTGATAGAGCACTCAGCACTTTATTAGAACTGACAAGAGACACTCATCTAACTTCATCTTGCCTTACTATAGTAAGTGCCTTAACTAGGGAACAGTAAATCTTCAGTCAGTTAGGAAAATGAAGCGAAATTACCTAAAAGTATTGTTTTCTGTATCTGTCTGAGTCTTTCCATCTGTGTTATTTTTTTATATTTCCTATGAATTGAAAACTCTGGTGTTTATTATAAATAGATATTCAGTCTTTTCATGTTTTCTATGTCAGTTATTAAATATATCTATACATTTCACTGCGGCTAGTCTTTTAGAAAATATTTTAACATTTGAGAGTAACTGCAATTATTTGGCGACACTGTGGCTTCGTGCTCTTGAAAGTCTTGTCGCTTGGTAAAACAATATTCAAGTATTAATTTTACTAAGAGTAATTGGGTACCCTGGTAAGAGCCTTAAAGTAGCTGGCTGATAGAAATGAATCTACCTTATAGTCTGGGTGGAGGTGGCATTGTGGGTAAGTCAGTGTCAGCCTTTCCCACATGGGTGTGTGTGTGTGTGTGTGTGTGTGTGTGTGTGTGTGTGTGTGTGTCAATCAAATCTTAAACAGGGTGTGTCAGCTACTTGGAACAAACACCCAGAGCACTGATTTCTGAAAGGGGGAGTCTTATTTGGGGCCTGGAGAGGAAAACTCAGCCCCAGGACCATGTGCTCTTAAGGGAAACTGTGCTTGGTGCCGAGAGTGCATCTGAAAATTGTGTGTGTATTTATTTTTGTTCTAAGTGAACTTCCCCACTGGTGTCAGAGGTGAGGATTGAGCCTCCTTGATTACTGGCAAACAGGATGGACGTCACATGTACTACTATGTATATTTGTTAATTTGCACATGAACTTTCATCTGTTTCAGACATTGCCAGCAGGTCACTGCATGAAGAACCCTCTTCTCTACTGCCTGTTGTTTAGGCCAGCTTTTGGATGTTTTTACTTGGGCTGTAGATCCATCTCAACCTTTGAATGTTTTTTTTTTCTTTCGACCTTCCTCTTCTTAAAACAAAGAATACTATATTTCCTTCGTACTACAGGCAATAAAAAAGTGTCATGTTCTCTCTTTTTACTAGCATGGTACTCTACCTAGAAAGGTTCACTGGTTTGACAGGAGGCTAATCCTTTAATGTATGATCTACATGCTCTCAATGGCAGTGATTAACTTTGTCCCACATACACCATCTTGGTTTCCTTTTATGGGCTGTCTGAAAATTACTCCAGTCCTTTTTGATGCAATACCCATCCGTGATGGACAGGTAACTACTGGAAATGTTGGGACCCTTTACAGCCAGTCCATTAAAATGGAGACTGAATAGCCAAAAGATCGGACAAACATATACTAAGTCAGATATAGCATTACTTTCCTTTCTCTCTGAGGTATAATGATCTCTGACTCTATATCTATCTATCTATATATATATATAAAAATGGGTTCCTATTACATTATCGAAAGATAACTTATTTGAACGGTCAGAACTTCGAAACAGCCACATTTCAAAGATCGCATTGTGGGATCACAGTACAGTGAAGAATGGGATATTTGCCCTTTTCTCACTGTAGTGCGATCTCGGAGTTGGAATATATATTTAGTGGGGGGGGGGGCACAGCCCCTCACAATAAAAGCTATGATATACGGCCATTTTGAAGTTCTGAGCATTCCATTACGTTATTTTTCGATAATGTAATATGAACCCTATACATACATATATATATAGCTTGGGGGGTGTGGGATGTGGGGTGGGCTTGCACCACAGCAAAAAGGAGTTTTAAGTTGAAAAGCGATTTTTGAGATTCACTCTTCTGTGTTTTTGGTCTTTTTTTCATAGGATCACAGGAAGTTAGTAGGTTAATGGCCCTAGGGCCCTTACAAGCCTAGCCAAGTTCTACACTTATTTCCATGATCAGCATCTATTGCCCCTGTCCAAGATGGACAGAGGTGGAACCTTCAAGCACGTACCACCTCACAGCTCTCCTGGTTGATCCAGGTAGCATTTCCTGATTTAACACTTCAGCAATAAAAGCAGTTTATTTTCATCCACTGATCTGGATTTTTCTGGCCAGCAGTTGTTAGTTGATAAAGTATCTCCAAGCCATTTCCGGGTGCTATGCCCTTGGTATTTAATTCCTAGTGGTGTCACTTTGTTGCAGTAATCTCACCTGCAGCCCCAAGACTTCCTTTGAGAGGCTATAACCCTAGTTTTCTTGTTCACTAAACTACTTGATTGTAAATGTTAGGCAACTTCAGCAACTCAAAGCAACAAAACTGTTGCTGAAGTTTGGCTTTCACTTTTTAGATTCATGATGGACCTTTGTGTAGTCTAAGCTTATAACCCCTTTATTGTCTTGTCAGTATATTGCTTGTGACTTTTACAGTTTTGTGGCTATCACTAGGTAAGCATCTTCTATATCTTAGATTACAACTTACGTAAGTGTTCTACCCAGCACTCTACTTTGTCAGGGCTTTCCCTCTCTGGAGTCCTATCGCTGTGCAGGTTAGATTTGGGACTTTGTCCTGGAGGTGAAGGATACGAAAACTACCAGCATCAGATCTGAAAATTAATTTCTTGTAACAGTACATCTGCACTGTTTCATACCCTTTATGACTCACTCCTGTCTATCCCCAGTCTATGGGTCTAGAGGAGGCAGTTATATTATTTGTGCTCTACTTGCTTTCTCCAATCATTTTCTGCTGCTTTGTCTTTGTTAGCATAAGAAATCTGGAGACAGGTCCTCAAGCACTGTGTAAAAAAAGGTGATTATTATGTCCTGAGTAAGTTTTATGAGCAAGGCTTACTTAAGTATCTGCTAGTCTTACCCCTATGAGAAAAGTACATGAAACTGCCAATGCATACTTGCATTACTAAGTACATAGTTTTCATATCATTCATATGTATTGCTGTCTTGCCTTAACTAGTGAGGTTTCAAATTTGTACTCCTCATTAGCCTGGCAGATGTTGAGAATCCCTGAAGAGATGTACTCCCGGTTTATAGGTTGAAAGTGGTGCTATGTGTAGTTGCCACCCTTGACTATAACATTTGTATGCTCAGTAAACAGCAAAGATAACGTGGTTCTAGCCTCCATGACTTCTTTACTTTGAATGTGACTAGAAAGAAGTTTATCCCATGAAATGCACTTCCTCTAGTTAGGTATTAGCATACTCAATGATATATACGGCCCACATGTAATGATGCCTTTTATTCTAGTCATGATATAGACTATACACTTATGCTGAAGCACAATTTACAATAATCATAAAAATTATCCTCAATACTAGACGTGTCATGATCTTTTTAATTTCAGTCAATAATACTTTAACACAAGTAAAATGCCATTTTTGAGACATCAAGATGGCTGCACATTGAGTAACTGCTTAATTCTAGCTCTCCCAGTGTGAAAGAAAATCAGAAGACAAAGCCAGTGGACTTACAATTCTGGGTAAATTTCAGTAACTGGCTATTAAATGCACTGCCTGGATGCCAGGAAAAAAGAAATACAGAGGACCTGAAAGAAAATCAGCTACCAAAGGTGAGGAAAAAATGCTGACTGGGAGGAGTACTGCAACTGTTCAGCAAAAAGCAGTGAAAGCGCCAGACACACCTTCCAATAACATAGAAGAAAAAATAAGGCAACTACTGCACACAGACTTGATTAAAATAAACACACTGATGGAGCAAATCAACTCAATTAAGAAAGGGCTGGAAAAAATAGAAGCTTTAAACAGATATGCAGCTGAGGTGATAAACTGCAAAAATCAGGTGTCAAAATGAAGAAAAGGCGCTTTCACAGTTGCTTCTTCAGGTGTTACACCTGAAGAAGCAACTGTGAAAGCGCTTGTGTCCTCTGTTAATAAACTGGTACCTGAACATTTATTCGTGGATTTCTTGCTGTTATTTTGGAATACATTCTCAGCCTGGATCTTTTGCTCCTTGTTCACAAGGGATTTTATATTTATACCTCAGATTTTGTTTGCTGGTTTATATAACCCAAGAAACTTATTATTATTACTATAATTATTATGCTGGAAGAAAACTATCTGGAGTTAAATGTAAGAAACAGTGGGGTCCTTTATAAGCTCACGCTCTTCCAGAAGTTATTAGTTGAAAAAGGTAGGGGGTTGGTGGGAAGGGAGTTGAAGTATGAAAATGGACAACATAGAATGTTACAGCGAGTACATAACGTCTTTATCTGATGTTGTCAATTTTCATTCATTTTTCAACAGCTGGGACAGAGTCCTCACCTATCTAATAACCTGGGTGGACCGTAAGGAAGGATATTTCTGAGCACAGTTCAGTCAAAGGCTGCTCTTACCCTAAAGACCAGATCCGACTTGTAATGAGTAATAAAGGTATGAGGATTAGCCCATTTTGCAGCCGCACATATTTTGTCAATGGAAGCCCTAGATAAAAATATTGAAGATGTTGCCATAGACCTAACTGAATGGGCTCAAAGGTTTCGCTACGGAAAGACCCAGCTTGTTGTAGAAAGACAAATTCCTATAAGCCATCTAGCCAGAATTACATTTATAATTGGCTTACCCAATTTAGAATCTGCAAAGGAGACAAATAACTGATCTGTTTTTCTGATGTCCTTTGTTCTATGCAAGTAAAAACAAAGAATAGCTGTGTAAAATCTTACCAATCTTACCATAACCATAGATGCCCTTCTCTTCACTGCTACAGTATTTATAACCTGCAAGCTCGCCCTTCAGAAGGCAACCTGAAGTTAGCCAGTACACAGAAGTCTTATGCTACTCAAGGGTACACGGTACATCGCAAGTGTGCTGCAGTCAGATACAGGCAACAAAAGCAACATATGCACGTAATAGCATCAGAACTGAATGCCCCAGGAGGAATGCCATACAAAGGATTTGTAATGGTCAGTACATCCAAGCAAAACAGACTAGGGGGAAAGAATACTGCAGCACTGAAGACAACATCTAATGTTATGGTAAATTTTACACAAGTATTCCATGTCCTTCTTTTCACTTGCTGCAGTATTCATAACCTGAGGGAGAGTGCCAAACCTCAAGGAAGGAAAGGAGGAGGAAGGAGCAGAGGAGCTCTCAATGAAGTCAAGTAAAATGGCTTTAGGAAATCCGGGTCTGGATCTGGAGATAAATACACAATCTAGAGATGCCATCCAGTTTGAAATGGCTGGTTAAGGTATGAATAGACCACCAGGTGGCTGCTTCAAGGATGGCGTTGTTATCCAAGCCCTTGAAGAATGCCTTAAGAGGAAGCTACAGCTATGGGTAGAATGGGCCTTGACAGGTGAAGACAGGCTCTTTCCCATGGAGCGTGTAAACAAGGCAAAATAATCTTAGAAATCCAAAAGAAACAGTCTGCTTGAAAATAGTCAAAATCCAGAACCATGGGATGTAAGTTCACAAATAGCTGATCAGATTTCCTGATAAAATCTTGTCTAGATAAAATCTTAGTTGTGTGTGTACATCTAAGAAATGCAGTACCGGGGGGGGGGGGGGGGTGAAGCCATAAGACTTTGCAGCTCTGACACCCTTCTACCTGAAGTCAAAGCCACTAGTAAAACAATTTCCAAGAAATACGTTTTAGGGAGGCCGAAGATGCAGGCTTAAAAGGGTCCAGGTCACTTTTTCTAAAACAAATTTAAGATCCCAACAAGAAGAAATAGGTTTCCTGGGAAGCCTAATGTGAACAACGCCCTTAAATTGTTTCACTTCAAATCTGGTTACTAGATGTGGAGATGGAAACTGGCAGAAATAGCTTACATGCGCTTTGACAGAAGAATAAGCCATGCCAGCAGAGAGCAATTCACACAAATTAAACAGAACCACTGGGATTCCCACGGTCAGTCGGTCCGGGTTCTTAGAGAGACAGATTGAAAATATTTTCCATTTGGCAATGCAAGGCTTTCTAGTATTGGGTTTTCGGGCCTCCTGCAAAACCCTGAGCAAATCCTCAGAGAACAGGTGCCTGAAAGGAATTAGAATCCTATCACCCACACTTGTCAGCTGTAGTGTTGACAGGTGTGGATGTATCAAGGATCCTTTGTTTTGTGTGAAAAGGTCCACTCTGTGAGGTAACTTGTGATGGCCTTTGGCTAACTACAGAAAATGACAGAACCAGTGTGAAAAGGTCCTCTCTTTTGAGGTAACTTGTGGTGATGGCCCCTGGCTAATTGCAGAACGCGACGGAACCAGTGCTGTCTTGGCCAAAAAGGAGTCACCAGCAAGGGGAGGCGCAAATAAATCTATTTCAGGAATTCTTCATTGGTGGACTATGTCCAAGAACACATCTCTGTGAAGCATCCATTTGTGGGATTGAGTCAAAGACCTGCTCAAGGAATTTGCCATGAGGTTCTGGTTGGAGAGAATGTACACTGCATGAATAGCCATGTGGTACTGGACAAGAAATTCCCATACCAGAACAGCCAGCTTGCAGAGGAGGAAGGATCTGCCCCTCCCTGCTTGTTCATATACCAGGGGACTGTCATGCTGTCTGCAAACAGTTTGAGAGGACATGGGCAAAGAACAGGATAAAATGCTTGTACAGCTAGGAGCAACGCTCACATAAAATGCCAATGTATGATATTACTTTCCATATACTGTACAGAGGCTCTCCCTAAACCTTCTCTTTTCAGTATCTATACATGTTACAATGTGGTTTGTATTGTGTAATTTTTCTATTATACAGCTTTTCTCCCCGGGCCTCTAGTGAAAACAGGCTCAATATGGCCCAGTGGACTTCCCCAGTTAAACTGCAAATAAATAAATAACATTTCTCTGATGTTTATGTGCTTTGTTTTCTGGAAGGGAGACCAAATCTCCCTGAACTGTAAACCTGTCCAAGGCTGCCACCCAGCCCACGTATGATCTGTGTAGACTTCAAGGACTGGGGTGAAAGGGTTCACAAGAAGTCCTGGACTTAGGGCTATCTTTTGGCCCCACCAAAGCAGTTCCCTCTATAGACAAGAAAACAGGGGGACATTGTGCTCGAGTGAGAATGCTAGGTTCACACAGATATGAGAAACCACTGGAATTTCATGTGGAGTCTTGCCATTGGCACCATGGGAATGGTTGAAGCCATGAATCCCAGCACCCCGAGGAACTCCCTGGCCATGATGTGACTCAAGGGGAGAAGGGAGTGAAAGAAGGACCAAAGGTGCTGCACCGTCTGAGGTGGAAGTTGTTAGAGTGTATTTAACAGTGAATAAAAAGGTTGAAAGTAATTCTGTTACAAATGTGCAAAATAAATAAGGAACAAAAGCTTGTTTACATCTAGAAATAGAGTTTAGCAATACATGATTAGCATCCATAATAAATGACTACGGTTTGAAAAAATTAGGAATATGCTTAATAGACATGGTAAAAACCACAGCAACAGCAATCCAGCAATTCCAAGGAAGGAAAATTTATTCAGCAAGCAGCAGTAAAAAAATCTCTAGCGCCTCGGCCAACAAGCCTTTAACAGAGTACATCAAATGAAAAAAGACTCACAGTTTATATATGCATATACTTAATTGAATAATAGACTAATAGTTCTAATTACACAGTTAATTGAACCTTATTAAAACATAAAGCACAATTCTAACTCACTTATACAAAACTTTTAGACAGAATAATATGTAAAAAGTTTATGACAGATGAACAAGTGAAACAACTGTTAAGAAAAAAAGAGGCATTTTTGATTTTAAAATTTAATACTATGTATCCTGTTGGTTTGAATCAAGAATGCTTTTGGAAAAGTTTTGTATAAGTGAGTTAGAATTGTGCTTTATGTTTTAATAAGGTTCAATTAACTGTGTAATTAGAACTATTAGTCTATTATTCAATTAAGTATATGCATATATAAACTGTGAGTCTTTTTTCATTTGATGTACTCTGTTAAAGGCTTGTTGGCCGAGGCGCTAGAGATTTTTTTACTGCTGCTTGCTGAATAAATTTTCCTTCCTTGGAATTGCTGGATTGCTGTTGCTGTGGTTTTTACCATATTGGTTACTGTTGGTTGCTGTGGTTTATCTAATGCTTAATAGACATGTTTTCCTACAGAATCAGCATGCATTTCACACTGTCACCAAGAAAGCTGACCTATTACAGACTTCGCAAAAATGTAAAAAAACAGGATGTATGCATTTCACATAGTCAGTAAGAAAGCTAATCTGCTTTCTTAAAGACTGGACAACAGGACATGTTTCTATCAAATGACACTGGTAACCAAGGAAGCCTGAATGATCAAGTCAGCATTTGTATGCATTTTTCCACAAGGTGTTTCATTAAAAGACAATATCAGCATTATTTCTCTACAGGATGAAAACATGCTTTTCAGCAAACAGATGTTCTCATACACAGTCCAAAATAGAGTACCATGGAGAAAAACAGGATGTAAAACTACTATAAAGAGACTAACAATTAACATTGTTAGAGATTTTTTTTTGTATTGTATCTCTCATATCATCCATGCTGTTTGAGAAGTAAAGTAGTTGTGTCTTTCGGTTTTTCCCAGTTAGGGATCGCCACAGCGGAACTCCGGTCCACTAATGACTGGCAGATGATTTTTACATGCTGAGTTGCCAGCCCTAATGCACAACCTTCAACGAAGGTATGCCCATTCACGCAAGTCTCCACGCAGAAAACGCTCTAGCTGAGAGTCGAACATGTCAGCGTCTTACTGTGAGGTGACAACGCTACGTAAAGTGCAACTAAAGCTGCAACGGTAGTATGTGAGGTTTGTTTATAAAAAGTTATTTATTGGTTACTGCTCAGAGTTTGGTATATTCAGCAAGTTTCTGTGGGCAACAGACTGTGAATGCAATAATAACTAGACTTTGATTTCAGCAGAATCCAGCCAGCAAGACCTAGTGTGTCTTAAGATTTCGGATCCATCACAGTAACAGCACCATGATTAGCACCTTGATAATTAATTTTTTCATAAGTGACAGTCTGTATGGATTTGACAACCTATGAAAATGTGTCCTGTGAAAGGGTGAGGATCGACTTCCTAAAGTTGCTGGTGAATCTCAGTTTTCCAAGGAGGGAAATAGTGGTCTCCAGATTTTGGAGTAGACTGTGAGGAGTTAGAGCCTGTAAGTGCAGGTTGTACAGGTATGGAAAAATATGGATACCCAAAAGCCTGCAATGTGCAATCACTGGAGCCAGGCATTTTGTGAATACTCTCAGAGCTGCAGAAAAAACAAAAGGCAAGGTAGAGAATTGAAAATGCCAGGAACTCTCAGAAAAATGCAAGAATTTCCTGAACATGAGGTGAATGGGGATGTGAAGGTAAACATCTTTTATATCAAGAGAGGTCATGTACCCATGTGGAAGAATAAGGGGGAACAGAGTTTGGAATCTCAACATTCTGTAGGAAGGGACCTTTAAGAAAGTGAAGAGATGGGATAAATCCAGGATTGTTTTCTAGGGGCCATCCTTTCTGGGCACTAAGAATATTCTTGAATAAAAACCTTTCCCTCTTGAGGTATGAGGAACCCTTTGAATAGAGCCCTGTTGCCAAAGCTCCCAAAGGAGCTTTGGGAAGGGGGGTAGCTGCTCTTGATGGGGGTTGACAGATGCTAATGAAGGGGGGTGGAATGCCAAACCATGAAGTATCCTTTTTTGATTATGGAAACAACCCAGGAGTCTTGAATGATATTTTCCAAGACCCTGTGAGCATTTGCAAGGCGAAGAGAAAGACAGGAAAGAGACATCTGCAAAGTAGTCACAGCTTCCCTGCTTTGTCTAGAAAGGACAGTGTTTTGAGTAGCCCGAGAAACCCTAGGCTTCTGTTGTCTCTTGCCTCCCTGGAAGTGTTACTGGACGAATGCTAAGTGCGGCTGTTGACAAAAAAACAGTTTAGATGTGAAATTCCTACGAATTCTGGGCACAGGAGAAACCAAGATGTTTCAACTCCTTGAGTCCCTTAGTTTTTTGTCCTATAGGGACTTAAATAGAAAAGGTGCTGGCGGACCAAATAAGGCTGAATTATCTAATGGTGCATCGATAAATTTAGATTTGAAGTCATTGTAACCTAAGCCAGAAAAATCTTCTGAAAACTGAAGTAGCAGCAGCTGTCCTGGCACAAGCCTCCACAGCATCATAGCTGCATTTAATGGAGTGTTTTTCCACTTGGGAGGAAGCTCCTTCAGAATATGGAAGATCTGAAATGGCGCTTGAAGCCAGACAAAAGCTCCAAGGAGTACTTGGTCGTATGTGTGATAACTGATGGCCCTGAAAGCCAAAGTGGCCGACGTATAGTCCCTTTTTTCCCCAGTCTCTGGAGGGTTCCTACTCTCTATGTCTGATGGGAAAAGGATGATAGAAGGAAGCAACCTAGATGGTTTATCTGTAACTACAGAAATGACTGCTGGGTCTGCAGCAGGACACCCAAGGAGGAACATAAAATCCTCAAGACTCTTGTAGATCCAGCTGGTCTTGTAGATCAGTGGTCCAGCTTCTTGAGAACTGGGGCCTGGGAGTCTGGGGTTTGGGAAGCATTATGAAAGGCATTCAGAAATGCAGGATGCACTGGTGAAACTGCAGAAGGGCTAGGGATATCAAACTGTCTAAGTTGATAGCATCTTTACTGGACATTAGAAATTTGGGAGGTGTCCCACTTAAAGTGTTTTCCTATTTTCAGAAGAGTTTCGTCAAATGAAATCTCTTCCATAGGGGAATCGGCACCAACTGACTTCCCCTCAGGGGAAACATACTCCTGAGGAGAGGGAATTTGTGTTGAGTAATCCAAGGATTCCTCTTCTTCAGAGGAATCCTTGTCCCTAATCCTTTTCTGAGAAGGAAGGGGAGCAGGAGTAAGAGCAGGCACAGAAGGCGGCGGCTTGTATGTCGTGAAAGCCTGAAACAAGCTTTGGGAAAAGTCCTGCCAATTTGTTTGGGCCTCTTTAGTAGGGGACAAATGCTTGTCTCTCTATTTTTTCTTAGCAGGAGAAAGTACAGTTGTGTACACTTAACATAAATGTACATGTTCGAGTGTATTCACTGTTGCAGTCATTACATTTGGGTAGATTCCCAAAGTTAAGGTTGGGAGGATGGATTTATACAGCATTAGGACCAGTTATAAGGCCCTGCAAAACAGCAGTGGCAAAGCCAGCTCTGGATTTAGAGAAAATTGGTAAGTGATAATGCTTGGTGAAAGTATGAACTGAACTCCAGGTAGCAGCTTCTAGAATATCCCTGGTAGGAACACCTCTGAGAAAGGCTGCTGAAGGAGATGCAGCCATGGTGGAATGAGATCTGATCCCCTGAGGGGTAGGTTTTCCATGGTGCTTATAACAGAAATGAATACAATGGCTTATCCATTTAGAAATTGTTTGCTTTGACATAGCCTTCCCCTCTGCCCCTGCAGCAAATGCTACCAGCAGTTCAGACTTTCTTCGAGATTTAGTCCTGCCCAAGTAGAATCTAAGTTGTCTGTGTACATCCAATGAATTCAGAATCCGCTCTCCCTTGTTCTGTGGATTGGGAAAAAGTTGCCAAATGAATGGACTGATTAAGGGCCACACTGGATACCACCTTGGGCATGAATGATGGAATGGTCCTGAGTGACACCCTGTCCGCATGAAAGATGATGAAAGGCTCCACTGCCATAATGGCCTGTAATTCAGATATCCTTCTAGCTGAAGTGACTGCTAAAAGGAAGGCTGTTTTCCAGGAAAGAAATTTTAAGTCTGCAGTTGCAGCTGGCTCGAAAGGAGGTAGAGTGAGTTTCTCCAATACAAAGTTAAGGTCCAAGGCAGGGGTTGGAGCTCTCCTGGGTGGTCTCAAGTTTTTGGCCCCTCTGAGATCCTGCTTTGTAAGAGGATGCGAGAAGAGGGGGGGGGGTCTGTGTTATAATGAGCTGAAATGGCTGAGGCATGGATTTTTATGGAAGAAAAAGACAAGCCCTTATGAAGCATCTCAGTTAAGTATTGCAACATCTGAGGTAAATTGGGAACAGCTGTGCTCATCCCCTGAGATTGATTCCAGGCACAGAATCTTTTCCATTTGTCAGCATAATATTTTCTAGTACTAGGTCTTCTCGCCTCCAAAATGACATCCATCACAGGTTTGCTAAGGGATGCTGAGGGTGAATTTAAGTGACTAGCCAAGCTGCAAGATTCAATGTTTGGAGCTGAGGGTGCAGAATTTGGCTCACCTGCTGAGACAGTAAGGAAGGTGTCTGAGGCAGGTGCCACGGAGAAATGTGTGACACTGCGCAAGAGTGGGTACCAGTGTTGGCGAGGCCAGTCTGGAGCAATCAAAATCATTTTTGGTTTGTCCTGTTTGACTTTTAGTAGAACTTTGGAGAGCAAAGGCAGAGGGGGAAAGGCACAGACTGATAGGTTTTTCCAGTTGAAGGACAGAGCATCCACTTTCCAGGCTTTTTTGTGATGAGTTTTTGAGCGAAATTTGTCCAACTGGTAGTTTTGGGGTGAGGCAAAAAGATCCATATCTGGGCTCCCCCATTTGCGTGTCAACATGCTGAAAATCTGTAGTTCCAGTTTCCATTCGTGAGGGTCCATGAGATTTCGGCTTAGTTCGTCTGCCAAAATGTTCTGCTTTCCTGGCAGGGATTGAGCTTGTAGTTGTACTTAGTAGCTCAAGGCCGTGTTCCACAATGCCATGGCTAGTCTGCAGAGGGGGTAAAGAATGTGTACCCCCCTGCTTGTTTATGTACCACATAACCATGGTGTTGTCCGTCTTTATCAGTAATTGTCCTGGATGAAGGTAGTCCTTGAAGGCTGTCAGAGCATTCTGTACAGCTAGCATTTCTTTTTGATTGATATGAAGGTGCATTTAATTTGGGCTCCATTTGCCCTGAATGCACTTTCCTGCCAGATGAGCCCCCCCCCATGCATAGTCTGATGCATCTGTAGTTAGGGTTTAGGTGGCAGGGGGTGGTGTGAATGGCAGTCCCTTGTTTTGGTAGCAGGTCTCTGCCCACCACAGGAACTCTAGGCACAGGCAAGGTATGATAGGAATCACTGTTTCCAGGCTGTGACAATGTTGACTACATAAACTAAGTACCACTGAAGTTTCCTCATGTAGTCTTGCATATGGAATTAGAAGAATGCATGAGGCCATGAACCCCAAGGCTTGCAGTATTTGCCTTGCAGATAGCAGGGTTTGTGTGGCTGCCTGTTTGAAGTAAGTCACGAAATGAATTTGCTTTTCTGGTGTAAGGAAAGCCATCTGGGCAGTTGTAGTCAAGCTTGCACCCAGGAATGTAATTTTTTGAGAGGGTACCAGTTGAGATTTCTTTTCATTTATGGTGTACCCTAGACAGGTTAGAAGTCTTTTTACAAGCGCCAGATGTTATAGAAGAATGGCCTGGTTTTCTGCCTGAATTAGACAATCGTCCAGGTATGGATATATTTGAATATTTCTTTGCTTGCAAATTGCAATTACTGGAGTCAGGCACTTTGTGAATACCCTGGGCGCGGTAGACAAGCCAAAGGGCAGTGAAGAGAACTGATAATGCATGCAGCTTGCTTTGAAGCGTAGGAATCTTCTGCAAGATTCCCTGATTGGGATATGCAGGTAAGCCTCTTTTAATTAGAGAGTTTCCAACCAGGCATCCTTGCCTAGCATAGGAAGTAACTGGTGAAGAGTCAGCATCTTGAATTTTGGAATGTCCAGAAAAGTGTTTAGAGTAGACAGGTCAAAACTGGATGCCATGATTTGTCTTTTCTGGGTACCAGGAAAAGTCTGGAATAGAAACCTTGTCCCGTTTCCTCTTCTGGTACTAGTTGAATAGCTCCCATGTTTAGGAGGGAGAGTACTTGCTTCTGAGGCTCTCCTCACAGATTTGGGGGCAGGTCTGGCAACCCATTTGGAGTTGGCAGCGTGTGAAAATTAAATCTGTATCCCTGGGACACTATTTAAAACCCATTTGTCCTAGGTTATAAAGTTTCCAGTTTGTTGAATGAAGAGCCAGTTTTCCACCCAAAGGGGAGGCTGAGAGGCAAGTGCTTGGTAATTTCATAGGGAAGTCATTGAGACTGTTTACCATAGAGTGGTGCCTTGTTGTTTCCAGATTTGGACGTGGAAGCACCCCATTGCTTAGTTCTGAAAGTCCCTTGGGACTGAAACCTGGTGGTTTTGGAATGTCTGGGTTTGGCCGTAGTGGCTCTGGAAGGAACTGGAAAGGACCAGTTCTTAGTAGGCCAATACCTACTAAATCTAGGAGGTTGCACTTGTAAGAAATCTTTCACAGTTTGCATAGATTTAGCTTTATCTTCCATCTTTTTTAGAACTTCTTCAGCCTTATTGCCAAATAAGCGGTCCTGCTGTAAAGGAGCATCCAAAGGTTTTGCTTTAACATGATCAGGCAGAGAATGCTCCTTAAGCCAAGCATGCCTTATAAGCACAGACCAAGTAACAGCAGCCCTACAGGAGGCCTCTAAGGAATCAAAACCACATTGCAAAGTATGTTTGTCAACCTATTCAGCTGAATGCAATAAATCCTACAAATCTTTATTCTCCACATAGTCAGAAATCAACATAATTTTCTGTTTAAGCAGTCCCATGAAATGTTGTTGATATTTTAGTATATGGAATTGACAGTTTAAAGGCCGGATTGCTAAGGTTGCAGAAGTATAAATCTTTTTACCCCATCTATCCAGCACCCTGGAGTCTCTATCAGAAGGGGTAAGGATTTTTAGCAGTAGAAGCCTTAATGCCCTTGGGCCCTTGAGAAATGGTTTCAGGGTCCGCAACAGGAATTTTGAAAAAGAATTTGTGGGACTCAGGAACCCTGTAGTACCTGTCTGGTTTGCTAGGGGCTGGAGGCAAGGAATCAGGGGCCATACTGGATTCCGAAAACACAACACTATATAGTGTACAGGAGGTATAGCCAAAGGCCTATGCTAAGGAAGGAGGAGGAAATCCCTAAGCCTCTTTTTGGATTCAGAGAAATCCTGACTTTCCCAGTGGAAATGCTCCCTTAAGATATGTAAGGTTTCCCCAAAAGAGAAATCCTCAGGCGGAGAAGCAGAGGGAATGGAATCCTCTGCATCAGAGTCCTCATAAGTAGGTATGGACAAATCCAGATCATTAGAAGAGTCAGAAGAAACAGAGTCTTGTTCAGACGATTCATAGTCAAATTCAATCCTAGGCCTCTTGGAGGAGGGGGGCGGGGGTTGACTACCCCTGATTAGAGTAATTAAATCTTCAGCCATTTTGATCATTTGTTTTTTACGCATAGGGACCTGAACATGTGGCCTGGGCGTCATTTTTTTAGGCATAGATTGAGATTTAGGCCTTAGCACTGAAGTTGCAGTCAGTTTAATATGCAAGTCTGTAGGCATGAATACACCCTCATAAGCCGGTTCCTGCTCAGTGGCTCTAGACCCATCCAAGGTAGAGACATCCGCGGGTTCCATATCTGAAGCATTGTGCAGCATACCGGACTCCGAATGGGTCTCGGTAGAGGCCTGCAAATCAGAAGTAGCGGGTATCAGTGGCTGCGAAAGCGCCTGAGTACCGGTGAACTGGCGACTGGCTTAGAAGCGTCGTTGGCAGTTTTGGACCTCAACGGCCTGTCTTTTTCTTTGCATTTTTTCGGTACTCCGGTAAATCGGAGGGATAACAGACGTAATTTCTGGATAATTAAATCGAAAAAGTACAGTTGTGTACACCTACCATAAATGTAGATGTTAGAGTGTCTTCACTGTTGCAGTCATAACTGTAGGATGATCCTGCTGGCAGGCAGCCCGAGGTCGGCCAGAATCCCAAAGTCTGGGTCCGGCGTCGGCTGTACCAGCAAGCACCCTGACGTCAGAACGCAGAGGTATAAAGCTGACAGCCGACGCCATCTTCTCCAGTCTTTCTTGCCCCAGATGTCAGAAGTCCCCCAAAATAACCAAAAGGTGTCCAAAAAGGAAACACAAGTACACCACAAAAGAAGAGGAAGATAAGAGGGGATTGGTGGGAGGGAAACACTGACTGCAACAGTGAAGACACTCTAACATCTACATTTATGGTAGGTGTACACAACTGTACTATGTTCTTCGTGTTTCACTGTTGCAGTCATATCTGTAGGGTGGAATCCCAAAGCTGTGAAGAGGGAGGAGGTTATGCAGAAGAAGGGGCAGCCAGAAGGCCCTGCAAGACAGCAGAGGCAAAACCTGCCCTAGACTTAGAATACAAAGGGAGATTATAGTGCTTAGAAAAAGTATGCACTGAACTCCAAGTGGCAGCTTCCAAAATGCCCTTGGTAGGAACTCCTCTGAGAAAAGCTGCTGAAGTGGCAGCTGCTCTAGTAGAATGACTTCTAACAGTACCTGGAATCTGCTTCCCAAAGTGAGAGTAACAAAACTTTATCCCATGGGCAATCCATTTGGAGACAGTTTGTTTAGAGATAGCCTTGCCTAGAGAACTGGAGGCATAGGAGATAAGCAACTGATCAGATTTTCTGAAATCTTTAGTTCTGTCCAGGTAAAACCGTAGTTGTCCGTGTTCGTCCAATGAATGCAAAATCCTTTCCCCTTTGTTTTGAGGATTTGGAAAGAAAGTAGGAAGGTGAATAGTCCGATTTAAAGCCACTTTAGAAATCACCTTAGGCATAAATGTAGGATTGGTCCTCAAGGCAACTCTGTCTTGGTGGAAAATAAGGTATGGTTCCACAGCCATGAGAGCTTGCAACTCTGACACCCTTCTGGCAGAAGTCAATGCTAATAAAATAGCTGTCTTCCAGGATAAGAACTTGATATCCGAAGCAGCAGCAGGCTCAAAGGGAGGTAAAGTAAGTTTTTCCAAAACATAATTAAGATCCCAAGCAGGAACAGGAGGAGTTCTAGGAGGTCTTAAATTCTTAGCCCCTCTCAAGAATTCTCTCACCAGCTGGTGAGAGAAGATGGGGGATCAGTGTTGTAATGAGCCGAGATTGCAGAAGCATGGATTTTAATGGAAGAAAAGGAGAGGCCTTTAAGCAAAAGGTCAGAGAGGTAAAGTAAAATGGAAGAAATGTCAGGTAAAAGAGGATCAGAACCTCGATCCCGCATCCAAATACAAAATCTTTTCCATTTAGAAGCATAAGATTTTCTAGTGCTAGGGCGCCTAGCTTCTAAGAGAACATCCAAAACTTGTTTGGGAAAAGCAGAAGGAATCAAAGGCCCTTGTAGAGCCAAGCTGCCAGGCAAAGAGTCTGATTTGAGAGTGTAGCATCTGACCCTGATGCTGGGACAGAAGAGAAGGAGACAGAGGCAGAATCCATGGAGGTTCCAAGAACAGGTGTCAAAGTTGGATACCAAAACTGCCGAGGCCAATTTGGAGCTATCAAAATGATAATCTTGGGTTTGTCCTGTTTTATTTTCAGTAACACCCAAGGCAGAAGAGGAAGAGGAGGGAAGGCGTATCCCGAAAGATTCCTCCAGCTGAAAGACAGGGAATCCACTTTCCAAGCTGCTTTGTGAAAGGACCTGGTGCAAAAGAGAGGCAGCTGATGATTGAGATGGGATGCAAACAGATCTATCCGAGGGCAACCCCAAACTGTCGTAATACTGCTGAATAAGTTGGGGTCTAGCATCCATTCGTGAGGATCCAAAAGATTTCTGCTTAGGCTGTCTGCTAAGAGATTCTGTTTTCCTGGAATGAATTGAGCTTGAAGATGCAGATTCAGATTTAGAGCTGTGTCCCATAAACTCATGGCTAGTCTGCAAAGGGGGTATGAGTGAGAGCCTCCCTGCTTGTTTATATACCACGACTGTGGTATTGTCTGTGCGAATCAGAAGATGTCCTGGGTGCAAAAGATTCTGGAAGGCTAGAAGAGCATTTTGGACTGCCAACATTTCCTTCAAATTGATGTGCAAGGGAAGATGCTTCTTTGTCCAATAGCCCTGCTGGCAATTGTTTAGGTAATGAACTCCCCAAGCATAATCCGAGGCGTCCGTGGTTATGATCTGAGCAGGATGAGGTAGACGAAAGGGATTCCCTTTGTTTAAAGCACAAGCCCTGGACCACCAAAGGAACTCCTTTTGGAGGCAGGGAATCAGAGGTATCATTGTTTCCAGGCTGTGGTAATGCTGAGACCATACACTCTTTAGGTACCATTGAAGTTTTCTCATATGAAGCCTTGCATTTGGAATCAACAGGATGCAAGAAGCCATGTAGCCCAAAGCCTGCAGGAATTTCCTTGCAGTGAGCTGAGTTAAAGTAGCCAAGGTCTTGAAAATTGATGCCAGCTGTACTTGGTTTTCTGGAGTAAGGAAGGCCCTTTGTAAGCTTGTGTTTAGAAGAGCTCCCAAAAAGATAATTTGTTGAGAGGGGATCAAATGTGACTTTTTTGTGTTCACTGAAAATCCCAGTAGTAGGAGAAGACGCTGAACAAACTGCAGATGTTGAAGTAAAAGATCCTTGCTGTCCGCCTGAATAAGGCAGTCATCCAGGTAGGGGTAAATTTGAATTCCTTGGAGTCTGCAATAAGCTACTACTGGAGCCAGACACTTGGTAAAGACTCTGGGCGCAGTAGATAAGCCAAAGGGCAGTACAGAGAATTGAAAGTGTCTCGAACCTGCCTTGAATCTGAGGTATTTTCTGCGTTCCTGTCTGATGGGAATGTGTAAATAGGCTTCCTTCAAGTCCAATGTCACCATCCAAGCATCCTGGGAGAGCATGGGAAGAAGTTGTTGCAGAGTAAGCATCTTGAATTTTGGAATCTCCAGAAAGGTATTTAACACTGAGAGGTCCAGAATAGGTCTCCATGAGTTTTGTTTCCTTGGGACCAGAAATAGTCTGGAGTAAAAACCTTTTCCCATCTCTGGAAGTGGAACAGGTTCTATGGCTTTCATGGCCAATAAGGCGTCCACTTGATTTAAGGCCTCTGACCATTGATGTCTTGGCAGATCCGGCCAACCCGAAGACCTTGGCAGAGTATGAAAGTGGAATTTGTAGCCTCTTAAAATCACGTCTAAAACCCATTTGTCCTGGGTAATGAGTCCAATTTTGGTAGAAAAGAGAAAGTTTTCCTCCGAGAGGGGCTTCCAGGCAAGGAGGACCTGTAGCCCAACGGAGAGAGTCATTGGGTCTGCTTCTTTTGTGATTGAGGTCTGTCTTCTCCCCTTCTAGGTGAAGAAGCAGTCCATTGTCTGGACCTGTAAGAGGCCTGAGCCTGCCCCCGACCTCTGGAGCGTCTATATCTTCCCCTTTGAGGCCTGTCAGACGTGGGAAAGGACCAATTTTTGGAGGGCCAATTTCTAGAAAATCTAGGAGGCTGAACTTGTAAAAAATCTTTAACAGTCTGCATAGATTTTGCTTTTTCTTCCATCTTTTTAATAACCTCCTCAGCCTTGGATCCAAATAAAACATCATGCTGAACAGGGGCATCTAACAGTTTAGCCTTAACCTGTTCTGGTAAATTCTGCTCACGAAGCCAAGCATGTCTCCTGATAACAGTACCAGAGGCTGCGACCCTGCAAGAAGCTTCTCTAAGGCATCAAAACCACAATGTAAACTATGTTTGCTAACTTGTGCAGTTGCATGCAATACATCCTGTAATTCCTTGTCCTCTGCACATGCAGGAAAGGTAGAGAGCTTTTGCTTTAGAACAGACAAAAGAAATTGCTGATACTTGAACATGTGAAACTGGCAATTTAAAGCTCTAATAGAAAGGGTAGCAGAAGTGTAAACCTTTTTGCCTCACCTGTCCAAGGCACGAGAATCCTTTTCAGAGGGAATAGGATTTTTAGATGAAGCGGCCTTAGCAGCCCTAGAACCCTGAGAAATGGTTTCAGGATCAGCAGAAGGGTTCTTAAATAAGAATTGATGGAAGTCAGGGACTCTGTAAAATCTATCAGGCTTAGAAGGAGCAGGCGGCAAGGAATCAGGATTTAGGTTAGCTTCAGAAAAAGCATCATCCACAATATCAAGTACAGGAGGAATAGCCAAAGGTCTGTGTTGAGGGAGAAGGAGAAATTCCCTAAGTCTCTTCTTGGAAGCAGAGTAATCCTGACCTTCCCAATGAAAATGCTCCCTCATCTTATGTAAGGTTTCCCCAAAAGAGAAATCTTCAGGGGGAGAAGCAGAGGGAATAGAGTCCACTGCATCAGAATCCTCATAAGGAGGAAAAGAATAATCCTGGTCAGAGGAAGAGATAGAAGACACAGAATCCTGATCAGATGAATCATAAGGAATATCCTGTCTAGGCTTTTTTTCTGGAGGAGGGTGAGAACCCCTAATCATTGTAAGTAAATCTTCAGCCATCCGAAGTAATTGCTTCTGGGACTTGGGAGCTGTATCCGAGGAAGCTTGAGAAGAAACCCTTGGTTTAACAGGAGTCTTTGAGTTTGCCTTTGTCTTTGTAGAAAAAGTGATATGAGAAGGCCTGAAAACCCCCTCAGAAGCCGGTACCTGCACAGCGGTTCCGGACCCATCTGAAGGAGCGATGTCCGAAGGTCCTGCAGCAGCTAAAATACTAGGCCTAGAAGGCTCCCCATGGGAGTCCGTGTCGGCCATCGGTTCCGAAGTGGCGGACGACAGGGGCTGCAAAAGCGCCTCACTGATGACGGCTGAACCCGAAGCTGGCTCCGGCTGCAAAATATCATGTTTGGACCTCGGAAACCTATCCTTGTCTTAGCGTTTCTTTTGAATTCCGGTTGTCGGTAAAGTATCCGACGACATCCTATAATTGAATCGTCTACCGAAATAATTCAAGGCCCAATCGTACCTACGCTTGACAGTGCGAGAATTAAACCTGGCACAGCACCGACAGCAAGAAACGTTGTGGTCAGGGCCTTAGCAAGGTAGACAGTAAGAGTGGAAATCTTTGAGGTATTTGTTTTCCACAAGATATACAATTATTAACTTTTTCTGACATCGGAGGAGCAAGAAAAAAGTTTCCCCAACGGGGTACTTAGCTTGAAAAGAGAAGTAGAAAACTTCGGACCGAAGACAATCAAAGTACATTGTCTGAAAACGCCAACCAACGACTTGCGAGCTGCTTTCCACCGCACGGCAAGAAAGACTGGAGAAGATGGCGTCGGCTGTCAGCTTTATACCTCTGCGTTCTGACGTCAGGGTGCTTGCTGGTACAGCAGACGCCGGACCCAGATTTTGGGATTCTGGCCGACCTCGGGCTGCCTGCCGGCAGGATCACCCTACAGTTATGACTGCAACAGTGAAACACGAAGAACATCAGAAATATTTTGAAGCAAAAATGTATCTATGACTGTTACTGCGCTGATTAAATACAGCACAAAACTGACAGCAAGGTACGTCGTGTTCAGGGACTAGGCAAGGAATACAGTACAAATGAAAATCCTTATGAGGTATTTGCTTCCCATAAGTAATACAATTATTACCTTTTACTTAAATCAGTAAGGAGCAAGAGAAAGTTTCCCCAATAGGGTACTTAGCTTTAAGTTGAAGACTTCAGTTCTGAAACTCGAAAATGAAAATTTCAGGAGTCAGACAACCGGCACTTGCGAACTGCTTCTGCTTCGGGCACTGCGCGGCAAGAAAGACTGATATAATGGCGTCAGCTGTGTGTTTTATACCCCTGATGTTATGGAAGAAGGGACAGCAACCAACACAGGACCCAAGACTTTCTTAATCAGTCCGAATGAGGGCAACCTGCCAGCAGATTACCCAAATGTAATGACTGCAACAGTGAAACACGAACATCAACTTTATGCAACACTGGACGACCAGATGAAGGCTTGCATTCAAAAGCGCCTGACTCAATTTCTTCTTTCATTAGAGTTTGTGGTACCACTCCCAAGGGCCCTCTGTAATAATTAGCCTAAGTTCCCCCAGGACATCCTGAATGGAAATCTATTCTACCTCCAAAGACATGCTCACAGCCGAAGTCAAGGCAGCTTCAGAACTGGGCTCAGCCTATGAATCCTTGCCTGAAGTCGGATGTGCCCTGGGTTGACTAACACCTAGGGAGATGCGTTTGATGGTGGATGTGCAGTGGAGGTCATAGGCCTAGGTTTCTTGGCCTTGTGCTTCACCAGCTCAGAGTTGGACCCTGAGGTACCTACTGAAATCATCAGACAGACTGTTGGAATGGCATTTTGACTGGCAGCAGAAAAGTTCTGAGGATGGTATTTGATGATCTGATGAAGTATAGATTTCCTAGACGAAAGTGCTCATCTTTTGTAGATTTGTTCTGATGGATTTAATAAAATGGGCTTTGTTATACATCAATCGAGTTTGTGTTTTGCAATGTGAGAGAACCTGTGAGTGGGACCAATCTAACTTCTTCCTCTGGATTCATCAATTGAACTGAGATTGTGGAATTGTGAATAATCTTGCTGACCTGGAAACTGATAACGAGTAGTCTTGAGAAAGACGGGAAGCAAAGCTATAACTGACACTGTGCTGAAGATCGCTCCTCTGAACTCCACTGTCTGAGGCAGTTCTAGCGGAAATTGTTGTAATTTACAGTGATCCCTAAACTGGAGCAACTTTCGAGCACCTGGTCTCGAGCTCTTATCAGTAGATGCCTGGTCGAAGCAGTAATAGGCAAGTCATCCAAATACAGAAACACTCAATCCCCTGCAGTCTCAAGTGAGCTACTACTACTGTCATGCGTTTGGTGAACATACCGAGGGCTGAGGCGACGCCAAAGGGCAGTGCTCTGAACTGGTAATGTCTGGCTCCCAGCCGGAAGTGTAAATACCTTCTAGATTGTCTGTTCATGTTTATGTAATACTACAAACCCTGAAGGTCTATCAAGCACATCCATCTGAAACTTTATGTGCCGAACTGATTTATTCAGACTGCTGATATGTAAAATCGGTCTCCAGTCTCTTGTTTTCGTTGGCACCAAAATGAATCTTGAGTCTCAAGTTCCGAATTCTATCTGGTCTGGTGGGACCTTCTGGATAACTTTTCCAGCAACTTCTGTATTTCTAGTGCAGCTGCTTTCCTCTAACTGGGTGGAACATAGGAATTTTGCATACAGGTGGCAGTGATAGGAAAGACAGAATTATATAACCTCTGGAAATAATCTTCTGCACTAAACTATCTTTTGGATTGTCTAGCCAGGCTTTCTGGTACATGGATAAATGACCCCCCCCCCCCCGATTGCCTCCAGAGGCAGACAGACCTCCTTTCAGGAGCAATGGTAGGGTCGGTCGGAGAAGGAATCTCAGGACCCCTGGTTCTGCAAGCCTCCTCTGTCACTTGTGTGGTGTCTTCCATTCGAGTTCCCTCCTCTGCCACTGGGGAACTAACTCCATGTGGTTCTTGAAGATGACCCTGGGACTTCCTGAACCCCATTTTCAAACCTAGTCATTGATTCCTGAAAATGGTCCATTGAGGAGTGAAAAAAAATGTACACTCACTGTATACAGGGTCTTTTCATCTTGCTCTCACCTGGAGTGTGTTTCTTTAAATTTAGGGCTGAACATAGAGATTCATCAAAAGAGCATTGACTACCTAAGTCATATAAGCACATTCAGGCATGCCTTCTAATAGAAATGCCTGAACCTGCCACCCTTGAGGTACCTTCAGCCACACGGGAGATGAGCCTCATGGATGAGTTAGTGATCGACTGAAGGGTAGCTAACTGTGAGGCTACAGAAGACAGGCTCAGGAGTAAGGGTCACCAAGAGGGAGTTTTGAAAATTCTTTAATCAGATCCCTTTGTAATTTTGTGAAATGTGCCAAACAATTCAGCAATCTGAGTGCAAATGTTGCCGAAGCATACACACACGCACTCCTCCCAAATCTCTCCAGTGCCCTAGACTCCCTGTTTGAGGGACAGACAGAAGAAGTGTGCCCCACAAGTTCTTTCTCAGTGGCCACTGCCACGACCATGGCATCCACAGGAACTCCTTTACTCCAAAATTCCTTTCCTGCAGTTAGTGCCAAAATCTAGTCTGGTCTCTTAGGAAATGGCTCAACTGTGTCTGGTTCTCCACGCTCACTTAGAGACCAACTTTGTAAGCTCACTGGTGAGGGAAGTCACCCAGAAGGTAGACGGGCCAGATAAAACACCTCCAGGAATACAGATTCCTCTTTGGAAAGGTGATCAGTGGACCAACCATCCCTCTGCTTCAGGATGTCTAGATGTCTCCAAATCGACACCTTTGGGTAGAAATACTGGGGACCCTTCCCAGTCACTGAAATCTGTATCATCAGTGAAGGTCTCCTGAAGGGAATCAAGTCCCTCCTCTTGCACTTTCTCTTCCCAGGGACTTCTTCCATGGGGGTGTTCCGGAGAAGTATCGGAAAAAACATCAATACCCTGCTGGGTAGCCTGGAGACTTTGGGCTGGCTGTTCCTGTGGAGTGAAATGATGGGGCATAAGGTGCAGAGACATATGTGATTGAGAACGTAGATGTGAGGGGGAAGGAACTGTCCATCCTGTATAAGCACAGAACACTCTCTCCACCATCTTAAAGGCAGAACAACTTGAGAAGAAAGTCGATGGAGCTGAGTGTGACAAAAGGAGGTACTGCCAGCACAATTAGCTGGAATTTTGTAAATACTTATGTCATTTGTGAATATCAACATGATTTACATAAGATGCTTGTGTTACAAATGTATTAGAACTGTATGTCATATATGTATAGCAAACTGATTTGTACAGATGTGTGTATTGAAAAGGTATATGGAAAGTGCTTGAGTTTGGACTGTTTACACAGGGTGCCTACTGCAGAGAACAAAGCGTACATTCACTACTGTAACTCTTTAAATGTATATGTTTTAACAGAGGAAACCAGAGGGTTAACTTCAGTCCAGCAAACGTTAGACAAATATGTGAAATTAAATCACATTATAGGCAAGGCCGTACATATGCTATCTCACAGGTTTTAATGTAGCCAGACACACTGTCTGCACTAGGAAGCTTTCTGCATTGTCTTTGGGGTGAACTAATCACTACTCTGGAAGCAAGAGGTATGCAAGTGTTTTTATGACTCCAACACCTGCAAAAGATCTGAGCAAAAGCCCTTGTATGTGTATTTTTACAGCTAGGTGTAAAGTCCTGCCAGCTGCCAGCAGTGGGGGGTTTGCATGAGAACTAGAAGTCAGATGGCCAGAAATTATGTCATTCTGCAAGCTATCCTAGCAGTAATATTTCACATATTATTCTGAGAAGCCTCTTATAGAGAGAGAGCATTCTGTATTCTGTCTTGGACCTGACAAGAAGAAGTACAGTTTTGTACCTACCATAAATGTAGATGTTAGAGTGCTCACCATGCTGCAGTCATCACACTTGGGTTATCCTGCAGTCAGGCGGTCCCGCAGTCGGCCCGAATTCCAAAGTCTTGGTCCGGCGTAGGTTGCTGTCGCTTCTTCCCTGACGTCAGTGCGCCATGGGGTATATAAGAGGCATCCAATGCCATTTTCTTCAGTTTTACTTGCCCCAGATATCAGGTGCCCCCAATAGGTAGGCAAAAAAAAAAAATATATATATATATATATATATATATATATATATATATATATATATATATACACACACACACACATACAGCTATATAAAAATAAAACAAAACCCTTAGGCACAAGCAAATACACCACAGAGGTAGTATAGGATTAGAGTGGTAGAGAAGTTCAGCTAGTTCAGAGGGGATGGAGGGAGGGTAACCTGGACTGCAGCAGGGTGAACACTCGAACATCTACATTTATGGTAGGTACAAAACTGTACTATGTTCATCGTGTTGCCCTGCTGCAGTCATCACACTTGGGTTGAATCCCAAAGCTAAGGATGGGAGGTGGAGTCAGACAGGGTTAGAAAAAGCTAGTAAGCCCTGCAAAACTGCAGTGGCAAAACCAGCTCTAGTCTTAGAGTATAGAGGTAAGTGTTAGTGTTTGGTGAAGGTGTGCACTGAACTCCAAGTAGCAGCTTCCAGAATATCCTTAGTTGGCACTCCCCTGAGGAAGGCTGCTGATGTAGCTGTAGCCCTGGTGGAGTGGGACCTAATGTTAGCAGGTACTGGTTTCCCATGATGTGTGTAACAGAAACGTATGCAATGCCCTATCCATTTTGAAATGGTCTGTTTTGAGATAGCTTTTCCTTGTGATCCTGGCCAGTTTTTCTGAAAGCCTTAGTTTTATCCAAGTAGTAACGTAATTGCCTGTGAATGTCCAGAGTGTGCAGGAGTCTTTCTCCTTTGTTCTGGGGATTTGGGAAGAAGGTGGGCAAGTGAATGGTTTGGTTTAGGGCCACACTGGATACCACCTTTGGCATAAAGGAAGGATTTGTTCGTAGAGAGACTGTCTTGATGAAAAATTATGAAAGGTTCCACTGCCATTAGTGCCTGTAGCTCTGAGACTCTTCTAGCTGAGGTTATTGCTAGTAGTAGGGGCAGTTTTCCATGAAAGACATTTTAAATCAGCAGAAAAAGCTGGTTCAAAGGGCAGTAGTGTAAGCTTTTCCAGAACAAAGTTGAGATCCCAAGTAGGTGTTGGAGCTCTCCTTGGTGGTCTTACATTCTTAGCCCCTCTGAGGAACTGTCTCAGGAGAGGATGTGAGAATAAAGGAGGATCCGTGCTGTAATGAGCTGAAATTGCTGAGGCGTGGATCTTAATAGATGAAAAGGAAAGTCCTTTGTGTAACATCTCAGTTAAATATTGTAGAATCTGAGGGATGTTTGGATCAAGGGGGTTTAGGCCTTTAGCCTGGTTCCAGGCACAAAATCTTTTCCATTTGTCTGAATAGGATTTCCTGGTGCTGGGTCTCCTGGCCTCCAGAATGACATCCATAACAGCTTTGGATAAAGGTGTTGGCTGGCTGTTTAGGTAATTTGCCATGCAGCCAGGTTTAAAGTCTTGAGCTGGCTGTGTAGAATCTGATGATCTCGCTGGGTGAGCAGGTGAGGAATTTGTGGCAAAATCCATGATGGGCCGTGGGCCATGTTCCTTAAAATTGGGTACTAATGTTGGCGTGGCCAGTCTGGTACAAGGAGTATCATTTGTGGCCTCTCTAATCTGAATTTCAGCAGTACCTTTGCTAGAAGAGGTAGTGGAAGGAAGGCATACACTGTTAATGTTTTCCAACTGAATGAGAGGGCAACAATTTCCAAGCTAGTGGATGGAAGGTCCATGTGCAAAATTTTTGAAGTTGGTGGTTGTGGGGGCTTGCAAACAAATCTATGTCTGGGCGTCCCCATTTTTGAGCTATCATTGCAAATACTTGTGGATCTAGTTTCCATTAGTGTGGATCCATGATGTTTCTGCTTAAGTCGTCTGCCAATGTGTTTTTCTGTCCTGGCAGGAATTATGCTTGTAACTGAATCTGGTAAGACAGTGCAATGTTCCACAAGGTCATTGCTTGCCTGCATAGAGGGTAGGAATGTGTTCCCCCTTGCTTGTTTATGTACCACATGACTGTGGTATTGTCCATCTTTATTATTAGTTGTCCTGGGTGTAGAAGATCCTTGAAAGCTGTTAGGGCATTCTGTACTGCTAGCATTTCTTTTTGACTGATATGCAGATGCCTCTGATTTGTAGTCCATTTGCCCTGAATGCACTGCCCTACCATGTGCGCTCCCCAGGCATAGTCTGATGCATCTGTTGTCATAGTTTGCCAGGGTGTGGGTAAGGTGAAAGGCTGACCCTTGTTGAGGTGACATGCCTGTGCCCACAATAGAAACTCCTGTTGAAGGCAGGGAATGAGTGGCATCATTGTTTCCAAGCTGTGGCTGTGCTGAGTCCATACACTTTTCCGGTACCATTGTAATTTCCTCATATGCAGTTTTGCAAATGGTATTAGTAGTATGCAAGATGCCATGAATCCCAAGGCCTGCAGAATTTTTCTTGCAGGGAGTTGGGTCTTTGTTGCCATTATTTTGAAATATTGAAACAGCTGTCGTTGCTTGTCTGGCGTGAGATAAGCCATCTGCGCCATTGTATTCAAGCTGGCACCCAGGAATATTATGTTTTGTGAGGGCACTAGTTTTGATTTCTTTTCGTTTACTGTGTACCCTAGGCAACTTAGAAGGTGTTTGACAAATGCCAGATGCTTTAAAAGAATGTCTTTGCTTTCTGCTTGAATAAGGCAGTCATCCAGGTATGGGTATATTTGAATTCCTCTTTGTCTGCAGTATGCAATTACTGGTGCCAGGCATTCTGGTGCCAGGCATTCTGTGAAGACCCTGGGCGCAGTAGATAAGCCAAGGGGCAGTGCAGAGAACTGATAATGCTTTGAACCTGCAATGAAGCGGAGGTATCGTCTGCAATTTTGTCTGATAGGGACATGCAGGTATGCCTCCTTGAGATCCAAAGTGACTAGCCAAGCATTCTTGCTCAGCATGGGAAGAAGCTGCTGTAGTGTTAGCATCTTGAATTTTAGTACTTGCAGATAGGTGTTCAGAATTGAAAGATCCAGAATGGGTCTCTATGCTTTGTCCTTTCTTGGGACTAGGAAGAGTCTTGAGTAAAATCCTTGTCCTTGCTCCTGTGTAGGTACCTGTTGAATGGCTCTCATGTTCGTGAGAGCTGTAATTTGTTTTTGTGCCTCTGCCCATTGATTTTGTGGCAGGTTTGGCATTCCTTTGTTCCTTGGTAAGGTATGAAAGTGGAATCTGTATCCTTGAGAGACAATGTTTAGAACCCATTTGTCTTTTGTGATGATGTGCCAGTTGTCTGCAAAAAATGCTAGTTTTTCTCCCAAGGGAGTTGCCAGGAGAGATTTGCTTGGTAGTTTGAGGATAGAGTCATTGTGTTTGTCTTCTGCTAGCTTGGGGCCTGTCTTCTCCTCCCTTCTGGGTAGCAGAACCACACTGGCAATGTTTGTAAGGGCCCTGTGACTGACCTCTGCCCCTTGGGCATCTGTATTTGCCCCTCTGTGATCTGTCTGAAGCTGGAAAGGTCCAGTTTTTTGTTGGCCAATTTCTGCTGAATCGAGGGGATTGTACCTGCAAAAAATCCATGACCGTTTGCATAGACTTTGCCTTAGCCTCCATTTTCTTTAAAACCTCTACTGCTTTGACACCAAATAATACATCCTGTTGTAAAGGTGTATCCAATAATTTTGCTTTAACATGGTCAGGGAGGGTTTGTTCTTTTAACCAAGCATGCCTACATATGACATTGCCAGTAACAGCTGCTCTACAAGAAGCTTCCAATGAGTCAAATCCACATTGTAAAGTATGTTTGCCCACCTGTTCAGCTGCATGCAACAGATCCTGCATTTCTTTGAATTCAGGCAATTCTGAATGTGTGCTCATTTTTTGTTTCAACTGAGACATTAGCAATTGTTGATATTTCAACATGTGGAACTGGCAATTTAATGCTCTCATAGCCAGAGTAGCTGAGGTGTATATTTTCTTTCCCCATCTATCTAGGGCTCTGGAATCCCTTTCAGAGGGCACAGGATTTTTAGCCATAGAAGCTTTTGCTCCCTTAGGACCCTGGGAAATTGTTTCTGGGTCAGCTACAAGGCTTTTATAAAGGAATTTGTGAGTCAGGTACTCTGTAGTATCCGTCTGGTTTGGCTGGAGCAAGAGGAAGAGAGTCTGGATTTAAACTAGACTCCAAGTAAACATCATCCACAATATCCACAACAGGAGGGATAGGTCTGTGCTGGGGTAGTAAAAGGAACTCTCGGAGCCTTTTCTTAGAATCTGAGTAATCCTGGCCTTCCCAGTGGAAATGTTCCCTCATGGTATGTAAAGTTTCCCCAAAGGAGTAGTTCTTCAGGGGGAGATGCTGAGGGAAGAGTCTTCAGCATGAGAATCTTCATAAGGTGGAAAAGTGTAATCCTGTTCCTCAGAAGAATCTGAGGAGAGAGAAACCTGGTCAGAGGATGCATAATCCTCCTCTTGCCTTGGTCTTTTATCAGGAGGGTGATGGGAACCCCTGATAAGGGTAATCAAATCTTCAGCCATCTTAAGCATGTTTCTTAGGCATGGGGCCTTGAACTGTAGACTGATGTACAGTTTTCTTTGGTTTTAAAGGAGTTTTAAGTTTAGCATAAGATTTAATGGTGAGTGTAGTCGGTCTGAAGACACCTTCAGAAACCGAAGGTGTTTCCGTTGCACCAGTGTCTAGTTCTGCTCCGGTGTCGGTAGAAGGCTGCGTCGGCCTAGTAGACTCCGCATGGGAATCCGCAACTGTCTGGGGTTCCAGCTCTGCGGTCGTCAGGGGCTGCGTAGGCGCCTCACTGAAAACCGGAGAACCGGCGATAGGCCCAGCTGAGGCCTTGGTGTCTGGCTTATTCCTAGGCTGCCTGCCCTTATCCTTGCGTTTTTTATGAGTGGCGGTCATCGGCTGCTCCGACGGCATGATATAATTACATTTCCTACCAAAGTAATGCTGTGCAAAGTCAAAACGTAGTTTGATAGTTCGTTTATTAAACCTAGCGCAAAACCGACAACCTGTGATGTGGTGGCCTAGGCAAGGAATACAATAGGAATGGAAGTCCTTATGAGGTATTTGCTTCCCACAAGAAATGCAATTGTTAACTTTTTCTGACATCGGACTGAGGCAAGAAAATGTTCCCCAACGGGGTACTTAGCTTTATTGAAGACTTTGGACTGAAATTCAAATCAAAATCTCAGGTGTCAGCCGACCTGCACTTGTGAACTGCTTCTGCTTCTGGCACCGCGCAGCAAGAAAGACTGAAGAAAATGGCGTTGGATGCCTCTTATATACCCCTGGCACACTGACGTCAGGGAAGAAGCAACAGCAACAGACGCCGGACCAAGACTTTGGAATTCGGGCTGACTGAGGGACCGCCTGACGGCAGGATAACCCAACTGTGATGACTGCAGCAGGGTAACACGGTGAACATCCACTCACCACACCTGCCTTGCTCTATTAATAAGTTACTAGTGAATAGTCATTCCCTTAGATATAGTCAGGAATATAGTGAAGCTTAGTTTAAACATTTTTACTTTATCTTGCTCTTGATGCAGACAGTTGGATCTGGAAATACTGTGTGTGGATACCGGTTATCCTCCCAGTGAAGGTCCCACACAGGTACCAGTGGTGAGGATTGAGGCTCCTTTATTACCGGTCCAGTGGGGAGTCATCACACTGAGAAACCATGCTTTTGACCCATAGGCTCCTCCTGCCCGGAAACTATGGTAAGGAGAAATACACAGTATAGGAAAGGGAGGTATAAATAATAAAAAGCAAAAGATTAAGGTTATTCACAGAATAACAAGTAACGGGAAAAAATCTGACTTGCCTCCCAAAAAACAAAAAGCTTGAGAGCTCACATTGACCACAGCCAAACGTGAAAGCAGCAAATGAGATGTGAAGTATGTTAGAGGACACATATGGGTAAGGGACTAGCTTGAGAGTTGGCTAGTTGCCACAAGCTAAAATAATGGCCAGGTTGGATATGAACGCAAATGTTGAGGAATGAATGAAAACTGACATCAGATCAACTGCTACAGATGGTCGAAAAAAAAAAACTACCAGGGAACGGAACATACTAGACATTCTTTGTGTTCCTAAAGAAATTACTGTTACTTCTTGTTAAGTTTTACAATTATTGATGTGCAGTGATCATTGCACTATAAAGGTTAATTTGCTGTTAGATAAGGACAAGTCTGCCAAACTGAAATCTAAACCAATGCACAGAAGATTACAGATTATATGGAAGCAAAATGGTCACTATGTAAAACTAACTAGAATGATGCGTTCAGTAGAAAAACTACAAAAGGAATGGGGAAAGTTTTGAAACAGAAATTGAGTGCAAAAAATCAAAAAGAAAATGTTTAACATCAGGATCTAAGTATACAGCATCAGGGGTATATATATCTATAAGAACAAGATACCTGATTAAGGTGAGAGATAATAAATTTAAGAAATGGAAGGGAGGTCATACTACAACTCTGAAAACTGAAACAGACTGGCCAAAAATGTTAAGCATAGTGTTACTGTGTCATACAAATATGGGGAAAGATTCCACAAGATTGGAGACGTGTTTTTAAACCTAAGAGAAAGGGGAGTAGGACAAACCCAGTCTCATACATCCTCAAGTCTACTTTCACATTGTGGAAAAACAATGGACAGGGTAGTAACTTGATAACGTACTGTCAGAACTGGAAAGGCTGAGACTTGAAACCATGTATCAGCATGCATATGTTGAAAATAGATCTCTTACCACCTGTGAAGTACAGTTGTGTACACTTAACATAAATGTAGATGTTCGAGTGTATTCACTGTTGCAGTCATTACATTTGGGTCATCTGCCTGCAGGTAGCCCTCAGCCGGCCTGAATACCAGAGTCTTGGATTCCTGCATCAGATGCTGTCTTCTTCCATGACGTTAGGTCATCAGGGGTATAAAACATGCAGCCAACGCCATTACATCAGTTTTTCTTGCACCAGATGTCAAGTGCCCCCATAATGGTTAGCAGTTATATCTTATGTTACACCTCCAACAAAAAGCAAATACACCAGAAAGCTCAATTACACCAAACAAGAAGGAAAGGTAGAGCCAAGAGAAATCAGGGGGGCTGGAGGGAGGGTAACCACGAATGCAACATTGAATACACTCGAACATCTACATTTATGATAAGTGTACACAACCATACTAAGTTCTTCGTGTTTTACTGTTGCAGTCACTACATTTGGGTAGATTCCCAAAGTTAAGGAAGGGAGAAGGAACTTGGAGCATTAGGACCAGCTATTAAGCCCTGCAAAACTGCAGTGACAAAACCAGCTCTGGATTTAGAAAAAAAAAAAAGGCATGCAGCAATGCTTGGTGAAGGTATGAACAGAGCTCCAGGTAGCAGCTTCTAGGATGTCCCTGGTAGGGACCCCTCTGAGAAAGGCTGTATAGGCAGATGCAGCCCTGGTGGAGTGTGATCTTATCCCCTTTCGGGTAGATTTTCCATGGTGCTTATAGCAGAAATGAATGCAATGGGCTATCCATTTAGAAATGGTTTGCTTTGAAATAGCCCTCCCTTCTGCCCCTGCAGCAAAGCCAACTAGCAGCTGTTCAGATTTCCTGAGAAGCTTAGTCCTGTCCAAATAAAATCCAAGTCGTCTGTGCACGTCCAAAGAGTGCAGAATTCGTTCTCATTTGTTTTGTGGATAAGTAAAAAAGATAAGCAAATGAATGGACTGATTTAGGGCCACACTAGACACCACCTTGGGCATAAAGGAAGGATTGGTCCTGAGGGAAACCCTGTCTGCATGGAAGATAATGAAGGTCTCCACTGCCATGAGGGCCTGTAATTCAGACACTCTTCTTGCTGAAGTGATGGCTAGAAGGAAGGCTGTTTTCCAGGAAAGGAATTTCAACTCTGCAGTTGCAGCTGGTTCAAATGGAGGGAGAGTGAGCTTTTCCAATACAAAGTTAATGTCCCAGGCTGGAGTAGGGGATCGCCTGGAGGGGTCTTAAATTTTTAGCCCCTCTGAGGAATTGCTTTAACAGGGGGTTTGAGAAGACAGGTGGTTCAGTATTATAATGTGCTGAAATTGCGGAGGCATGAATTTTAACTGACGAGAAGGATAGGCCCTTGTGGAGCATTTCTATTAAGTACTGAAGAATATGAGGTAAACTGGGCACCAGTTTCCATACACTGGGTCTGGCTCCAGGAACAGTATATCTTTTCCACTTTTCAGCATAGGATTTTCTAAAACTAGGTCTCCTTGCTTCCAGAATGACCTCTAGCACCTGCTTACTGAGGAATGCTATTGGAGATCTCAAGGTATTAGCCAGGCTACAAGTTTCAGTGTTTGAAGCTGAGGGTGCAGAATCTGGCCCGTCTGCTGGGACAGCAGGGAAGGTATCAGAGGTAGGTGTCATGGATCCAGCAGTATCATGCTGTGCAAGAGGGGGTGTACCAGTGCTGGCGAGATAAGTCTGGTGCAATAAGAATTGTCCTTGGTTTGTTCTGTTTGATCTTTAGCAGAACCTTCAACAGGAGAGGCAGAATAGGAGGAAAGGCATAAACAGAGAAGCTTTCCCAGGTAAAGGACAGGGCATCCACTTTCCAAGCTTGACTGTGGGGAGTCCTTGGGCAGAATTTGTCCAAATAGTAGTTCTGGGGGGAGGTAAACAGGTCCATCTCTGGAGTCCCCCATTTGTTCTTCAAGAGGTTGCATATTTTTGGTTCCAGTTTCCATTCGAGTGGGTCCATGACATTTCTGCTCAAGTCGTTTGCCAGTGAATTTAGCTTGCTTAGCAGGAATTGAGCTTGTAGGTGCACTTGGTAGCGCAAGGCTGTATTCTGCAGAGCCATGGCTAGTCTGCAGAGAGGGTACGAGTGGGTTCCCCCCTGTTTATGTACCACAACTGTGGTGTTGTCTGTCTTTACCAATAATTGTCCTGGAAGGATGTGGTCCTTGACAACTGTCAGGGAATTCTGTACAGCTAACATTTCTTTTTGGTTGAAATGCAAGTGCATCTGACTCTGGTTCCATTTGCCCTGAATACAGTGCCCTGCCAAGTGAGCCACCATGCATAGTCTGATGACTCGGTAGTCAGGGTTTGGGTGGCAGGGGGAAGATTGAAAGGGAGCCCCTTGTTGAGGTGGCAGGCCTCTGCCCACCAAAGGAACTCTGTCTTTAAACAAAGAATGATAGGAATCATTGATTCCAGGTCCTGAGAATGTTGACACCATAGACTTTTTAGATACCATTGTAGTTTCCGCATATGCAGTCTTGCATATGGAATTTGTAGAATGCAAGAGGTCATGAACCCCAGGGCTTGCAAAATTTTCCTTGCAGATAGCTGGGTCTTAATGGCCAGTAGTTTGAAGTAGGCTGTCAAACTTGTTTCTCTGGCATGAGGTAAGCCATCTGGGAAGCTGCGTTCAAGCTTGCTCCCAGGAATACAATCTGCTGGCAGGGTACTAGATGAGATTTCTTTTCATTTATGGTGTACCACGGCAAGGTTAGAAGTTTCTTAACAAATGCCAGATGTTTTAATAGCATGTCCTGGCTTACTGCCTGAATCAGACAATCGTCCAGGTACGGATATATTTGAATATTTCTCTGCCTGCAAAATGCAATGGCTGGAGCTAGACACTTTGTGAATACCCTGGGCGCAGTAGATAAGCCAAAGGGAAGTGCAGAGAACTCATGGTGCATGGAGCCTGCTCCGAAGCGTAGGTATTTCCTGCAAGATTCCCTTATTGTAATGTGTAGGTAAGCTTCCTTCAAGTCTAAGGTTGCCAACCAGGCATCTTTGCCTAAGCATAGGAAGCAGCTGTTGAAGTGTTAGCATTTTGAATTTTGGGATTACCAAAAAGGTGTTTAGAATAGAGAGGTCCAGGACAGGATGCCAGGACCTGTCTTTTCTGGGTACTAGGAAAAGTCTTGAGTAAAGACCTTGTTCCCTTTCTTCTGCTGGGACAGATTGAATAGCTCAGATACTTAGAAGAGAGAGAACCTGCTGTTGAGCCTCTGCCCACTGATTTGGGGGTAGGTATGGCCAACCGTTTGGGGTTGGTAAGGTGTGGAAGTGGAATCTGTATCCTTGGAAAACTATATTTAAAACCCATTTGTCCTGGGTAATGAGTTCCCAGTTTTTTGCATGCAGGGCAAACTTTCCTCCTAAGGGAGCAGGCAGTTGGGCAGGGCTAAGGTTAAGTCATTGTGACAATTTTCCATAAGGGGGTGTTTTACTACTTCCAGCTTTGGAAGTGGGAGCCCCCCACTGCTTAGGCCTGTGTGTAGCCTGAGACTGTAACCTAGGTGGTCTGCTGTTCCTGGGTTTGGACTGAAGGCCTGGAAGAGACTGGAAAGGACCAATTCTTAGAAGGCCAATGCCTACTAAATCTGGGAGGCTGTACTTGCAAGAAATCTAACAGTTTGCATAGATTTAGCTTTTTCCTCCTCCTTTTTAAGGACAACTTCTGCTTTGTTGCCAAACAGGCAGTCTTGGTTTAATGGAGCATCCAGTATTTTAGCTTTAACATGATCTGGCAAGTTTTGCTCCTTAAGCCAAGCATGCCTTCTAAGTACAGACCCAGTGACAGCAGCCCTGCAAGATGCTTCTGAAGAGTCAAAACCACATTGCAAAGTATGTTTACCAACTTGTTCAGCAGAATACATTAAATCCTGTAATTCTTTATGTTCAGCAGAGTCAGGAATCAACATAATTTTCTGTTTAAGTAGTCCCATAATATGCTGCTGATACTTAAACATATGAAACTGGCAATTTAAAGCCCTAAAGGCCAAAGTACCAGAAGTGTATACCATCTTACCCAATCTGTCCAAGGCCCTGGAATCTCTATCAGACAGGGTAGGGTTTTTGGCAGCAGTAGCCTTAATGCACTTTGGTCCTTCGGAAATGGTCTCTGGATCTGCAGTAGGATTCTTGAAGAGGAGATTTTGAGAGTCCGGTACTCTAATACCAGTCAGGTTTTCTGGGAGCTGGAGGTCAAGTGTCTGGGGCCAGGCTACCCGATTCCAAGAAGGCATAATCTACAATGTCCAGAACAGGAGGGATAGCTAAAGGCCTGTGTTGAGGGAGGAGTAAGAATTCTCTAAGCCTCTTTTTGGAGTCAGAGTAATTCTGGCTTTCCCAGCGGAAATGCTCCCTAAGAGTGTGCAAGGTTTCATCAAAAGAAAAATCTTCTGGAGGGGAAGCAGAGGGAATGGAATACATTGCATCAGAATCCCAACAGGTAGATAAGGGCAAATCCTGGTAATCAGAAGAAACAGAAATGTCAGAATCCTGATCAGAAGAATCAGAAGGAAAATCAGTTTTAGGTCTCAGAGGGGGAAGGCTGGCTTCCCCTAATTAGAGTAATAAGGTCTTCAGCCATTCTAAGCATTTGTTTTTTAGGCATATGGGTCTGACCATGCGGTTTGGACATCAGTTTTCTAGGCGTGGGTCGTCTTTTAGGCCTTGATGAAGAAGATGGCATTGGTTTAAAATGTAAATCTGTAGACCTGAATACACCCTCAGAAGCCGGTGCCCTCACAGCTGCTCCGGACCCATCCAAGCTAGAGACATCCGCAGGTTCCATAGTCGAAGAAGCATCTCGAGGCATACCGGACTCCGAATGGGTCTCAGAGGCCTGCCAATCTGAAGTAGAGGGTATCAGGGGCTGCAAAATCGCCTCACTGAATACCGGAGAACTGGTGACTAGCTTAATGGAAGTGCCGTCGGCAGTTCTGGACCTGTGCGGCCTGTCTTTATCCTTATGCTTTTTCGGAATATCGGTAGTCGGATGGCTTACCGAAGGCATTTCTGGATCAATAAACTGAGAACGAAAATAATTTGCTGCAAAAATAGACCGGCAACGAATAGTTTGTGGGTTAAATAAGGCACAAAAAGTACAGTTGTGTACACTTACCATAAATGTAGATGTTCAAGTGTATTCACTGTTGCAGTCATTACATTTGGGTAATCTGCTGGCAGGTTGCCCACAGTCGGCCTGAATTCCAAAGTCTTGGTTCCTGCGTCAGTTGCCGTCTGCTCTTCCATGACGTCATGTCGTCAGGGGTATAAAACATGTAGCAGATGCCATTTTCTTTAGTTTTTCTTGCCCCCAATGTCAGGTGCCTCCAAAAAGGTAGCTATATATACACACACATATATATATATATATATATATATATATTACACATATATATATACATATATATATATATATATATATATATATATATATATATACATATATATATATATTTACATATATATATATTTACATACATATATATATATATATATTTACATACATATATATATATATATATACATATACATACATGCATCAATATAAACTTTACCTTCCTCTACAAGCAAATACACCACATAGATTGTAGAAGATAGAGAAGGAAAGATAAACTGTAGAATGACAGAGGGATGGTGGGAGGGTAACCTGGACTTCAACAGTGAATACACTCTAACATCTACATTTATGGTAAGTGTACACAACTGTACTATGTTCTTCGTGTTTCACTGTTGCAGTCATTACATTTGGGTAGAATCCCAAAGCTATGGTTGGGAGGCTGGAGCTTAACAGCATTAGGTGCGGCTATAAGGCCCTGCAACACTGCAGTGGCAAAGCCTGCCCTGAAGAGTAGACAGGCAAATGGTAATGCTTTGTAAAGGTGTGAACAGACCTCCAAGTAGCAGCCTCTAGAATGTCTTTGGTTGGTACTCCTCTGAGAAAGGCTGCTGAAGTAGCTGCAGCTCTGGTGGAATGAGACCCAATGCCCTTGGGCACAGGTTTACCATGGTGTAAGTAGCAGAAACGGATGCAGTGGCTTATCCACTTTGAAATTGTCTGCTTTGAGATGGCATTTCCCTCTGATGCTGCAGCAAATGACACTAGTAATTGCTCAGTTTTTCTTAGAGCTTTTGTCCTGCTCAAGTAGAATCTTAGCTGTTTGTGTATGTCCAAGGAATGCAGAATTCTCTCCCCTTTGTTCTGCGAATTTGGATAAAAAGTTGGCAGATGAATTGTTTGGTTAAGAGCCACACTGGAAACCACCTTAGGCATAAAAGTATGATTTGTCCTCAGAGACACCCTGTCTGGGTAAAATATGCTAAAAGGCTCTACAGCCATGAGGGCCTGTAGCTCTGAAACTCTTCTTGCTGAAGTAATTGCTAGTAGTCTTCCATGATAAGAACTTTATATCAGCGGTAGCGGCTGGTTCAAATGGAGGCAGGGTGAGCTTTTCCAACACATAACTGAGGTCCCATGCAGGTAATGGTGATCTTCTAGGAGGCCTTAGGTTTTTTGCTCCTCTAAGATACTGCTTTAGTAAAGGATGAGAAAAGATTGGTGGCTCTGTATTGTCTTCTTTTTGGCTTTTCCCAGTTAGGGGTCGCCACAGCGGAACTCTGGTCCGCTAATGATTGGTAGTTAATTTTTACGTGTCGAGTTACCAGCCCTGACACAACCTTCAACGAAGGTACGCCCTTTCACGCACATCTCCACGCAGGCGAAGCTTTGGCTGAGAATCGAACCGGAAAGCGTCTTACTGTGAGGTGACAATGCTACCGCAGCACCACCATTATAATGAGCCGGAATGGCAGAGGCATGGATTTTGATGGATGAAAAAGATGGGCCTTTGTCAAGCATCTCAGTTAAGTATTGTAATATCTGAGGAATATGTGGTTCTGCTGTATCAGTTCCTTGTGCTTGATTCCATGCACAGAATCTCTTCCATTTGTCAGCATAAGATTTTCTAGTACTAGGTCTTCTGGCTTCCAATATGACATCCATCACAGCTTTACTGAGAGGTGTCGTTTGTATGATTACATGATTAGCCATGCTGCCAGGTTCACAGTCTGTAGCTGATTGTGCAGGATCTGACTGTTTTGCTGGGACAGTAGTTGTGGTCTTTGAGGCAAGGTCCAAGCTGAGTATTGAGACAAGTTCCTTAGGATTGGGTACCAGTACTGGCGGGGCCAGTCCGGGGCAATTAATATCTTTGGCTTCTCTTGTCTGCCTTTTAGGAGGACCTTGGGTAGAAGAGGCAGAGGAGGGAAAGTGTAAACTGACAGGTTTTCCCAACTGAAGGATAGGGCGTCCACTTTCCAAGCTTGTCTGTGATAAGTCCTTGTGCAGAATCTTTTCAATTGATAATTTTGAGGAGAGGCAAATAGATCTATGTCTGGGCACCCCCATTCCTCTGTTATGCTGAATACTTGTGGATTTAATTTCCACTCATGAGGATCCAGAAGGTTTCTGTTTAAATCGTCTGCCAGAGTGCTCTGTTTTCCTGGCAGGAATTGAGCTTGAAGATTTATTTGGTAGGTCAAAGCTGTGTCCCACAGTGCCATGGCTAATCTCCAAAGGGGGTATGTGTGTGTGCCCCCTTACTTGTTTATATACCACATGACTGTGGTATTGTCCATCTTTAACAGTAGTTGTCCTGGATGAAGTAAGTCCTTGAAAGCTGATAGGGCATTTTGAACTGCTACCATCTCTTTCTGGTTGATATGTAGATGCATTTTATTTGGTGCCCATATGCCCTGAATACATTTTCCTGCAATGTGGGCCCCCCAGGCATAATCTGATGCGTCTGTTAAGGTTTGGCTGGCAGGGGGTAGAGTGAAGGGCCATCCCATGTTTTGGTGACAAGCCTTTGCCCACCATAGAAACTCCTGTTGCTAGCAGGGGACGAGAGGAATCATTGTTTCCAGACTGTGTGAATGTGGACTCCATAAACTTTTTAGGTACCATTGAAGTTTCCTCATATGCAGTCTTCCATATGGAATTAGTAGGATGCAGGATGCCATGAAACCCAGAGCCTGCAGAATTTGTCTTGCAGAAGACTAGATTTTTGTTGCCATCAGTTTGAAGTAAGTAGTCAGTTGCCTTTGTTTGTCTGGCGTGAGGTAGCCATCTGGGCAGTTGTATGCAAGCTTGCACCCAGGAATATTATCTTTTGAGAGGGTACCAGTTGTGAATTCTTTTCGTTTGTGTACCCTAGGCATGCTAGAAGCCTTTTCACAAACGCCATGTGTCGTAGAACAGTGTCCTTGTTCTCTGCTTGAATGAGACAGTCGTCCAAGTAAGGATATATTTGAATACTTCTTTGTCTGCAAAATGCAATTACTGGCACCAGGCACTTTGTAAAGACCCTGAGCGCAGTAGATAAGCCAAAGGGCAGTGCAGAGAATTGGTAATGCATTAAGCCAGCCTTGAATCTGAGGTATCTACTGCACGACTGTCTTATTGGGATATGCAGGTATGCCTCTTTTAAATCTAAAATCACCAGCCAAGCATTCTTGCCTAGCATGGGCAGAAGCTGTTGCAAAGTGAACATTTTGAATTTTTGAATGTCCAGGTATGTATTCAAAAATCGATAAATAGAGTATTGGCCACCAGGCTTTGTCCTTTCTGGATACCAAGAACAGTTTTGAGTAAAAACCTTGTCCTTTTTCCTGTTCTGGTACTGTCTGAATGGCCCCCATATCCATGTAACCTGTTTCTGTGCCTCTGCCCATTGTTTTTTTGGCAGGTCTGGCCAACCATCTGTCATTGGCAAAGTGTGGAAATGGAATCTGTATCCCTGTGATACGATGTTCAGTAGCCATTTGCCCTGGGTTAACTGCCAATTTTGTGCAAAAAGTGCTAATTTTCCCTCTATGGGTGCTGCCAAAAGATAAGTGCTTGGTGTAAGCAGAGGGAAGTCATTGGGATTGCTTTCTGTAGGTTTGTGTTTTATCTCCTCCAGATTTGGAGAAGGATGTGCCCCATTGCTTTGACCCGAGTCTTGAGCCTGGTACCGAACCTGGAACCCTCAAGGCATCTGGATTTGCCCCTTTGAGCACTGTCTGACACAGGAAAGGAGCAATTTTTTGTAGGCCAGTGTCTACTGAATCTAGGCGGCTGCACTTGCAAGAAATCTTTAACAGTTTGCATAGACTTAGCTTTGTCTTCCATTTTCTTTAAAACCTCTTCTGCCTTAATACCAAACAGAGAATCATGCTGTAAAAGTACATCTAGCAATTTAGCTTTAACATGATCCGGCAAATTTTGTTCCTTTAACCAGGCATGCCTTCTAATTGCAGATCCAGTAACTACAGCCCTGCAGGAGGCCTCTAAAGAATCAAAACCACATTGCAAAGTATGCTTTCCAACTTGTTCAGCTGCATGCAATTCTTTATTTTCTGTACATTATGAAATCAACATCATTTTCTGTTTCAGCAATTCCATAACATGCTGTTGGTACTTAAGCATATGAAATTGACAGTTTAAGGCCCTAATTGCCAAGGTTGCAGATGTATAAACCTTTTTCCCCCCATCTGTCCAGCGCCCTTGAAACTCTGTCGGAGGGGGTAGGGCTTTCTGTTGTTGAGGCCTTAACTCCCTTTGGATCCTGCAAAATAGTTTCAGGATCAGCAGCAGGGTTTCTAAATAAAATATTTTGAGTCAGGGACCCTGTAATACCTGTCAGGCTTACTGGGAGCCGGAGGTAAAGAGTCAGGGGTCAGGCTTGACTCCGAAAAATCATTATCCACAATGTCTAACACAGGGGGAATGGCTAAAGGCTTGTGCTGAGGGAGGAGGAGGAAATCCCTGAGCCACTTTTTTGATTCTGAGAAGTCTTGACTCTCCCAGTGAAAATGCTCCCTCAAAGTATGCAAGGTTTCTCCAAATGAATAATCCTCAGGGGGAGATGCAGATGGAATAGACTCCTCAGCATCAGAATCCTCATATAGAGGTAAAGATAATTCCTGATCAGAAGAGGAATCAGAAGAAAAAGAAACCTGATCTGAAGATTCATAGTCAGTGTCTTGCCTAGGCCTCTTACCTGGAGGGGGATGGGTACCCCTGATCAAGGTAATAAGGTCTTCAGCCATTTTGATAATCTGTTTTTAGGCATAGAGGCCTGTGCACATGGCTCAGGCATCAGATTTTTAGTTTTAGAAGGTGTCTTTGCTTTTGGTTTTGCAGTTTTCATCGGTTTGATATAAAAATGTTGAGGTCTGAATACACCCTCAGAAGCCAGTGCCTGCTCAGCGGCTCTGGACCCATCCGAGGGAGATACATCTGTCGGTCTAATACCTTGAGTATCTTGCGGCATGCTGGACTCCACATGGGTGCCGGTAGAGGCCTGCGACTCAAAGGTAGTGGGTATCAGGGGCTGCAAAAGCGCCTCACTGAGTACCGGCGACTGGCTTAGGAGAAGCTTCATCGTCAGTTTTGGAGCTCGACTGCCTTCCTTTGTCCTTTTCTTTGTTTTTTATGCACTCTGGTAGTTGGATTGCTATCAGACGACATCTCTGGGTAGTTAAATCTGTTTCCAAAATACTTAGATGCAAAAATATACCGACGCTTGATAGTGCGTTGGCTAAATCTAGCACAAAACCGACAGCCAGGCAAGTTGTGATCAGGGCCTAGGCAAGAATACAGTATAAATGGAAGTCTTTATGAGGTATTTGCTTCCCACAAATAATACAATTATTAACTTTTTCTGACATTGGTAAAAAGCAAGAAAAAATGTTCCCCAATGGGGTACTTAGCTTCGGTTCTGAAACTCAAACGTCCGACCGGCACTTGCGAAATGCTTCTGCTTCGGGCACCACGCGGCAAGAAAGATTAAAGAAAATGGTGTTGGCTGCATGTTTTATACCCCTGATGACCTGACGTCATGTTAGAGAAGACAGCAACTGAGCAGGACCCAGGACTTTGGAATTCAGGCCGACTGAGGGCAACTTGCCAGCAGACTACCCAAATGTAATGACTGCAACAGTGAAACACAAAGAACATCTGACAGTGAGGAACGTCGTGGTCTGGGCCTAAGCAAGGAATGCAGTATGAATGAAAATCTCTATGAGGTATTTGCTTTCCACAGGTAAGACAATTGTTAACTTTTACTGACATTGGTTAAGAGCAAGAAAAAGGATCCCCAAAGGGGTACTTGGCTTTTTTTGAAGACTTCGGTTCTGAAACTCGAAAACGAAAATTTCAGGAGTTGGCCGACCGGCACTTGCGAAAGTACAGTTTTGTACCTACCATAAATGTAGATGTTCGAAGATCCACATTGCTGCAGTCCTTACACTTGGGTAGTCCGCTGTCCTCGGTCGGCCCGAATATCAAAGTATAAGGCTGACGTCAGTCAAGGCGCATTTGACTGACATCAGGACGTCAGGGTACAAATGCGCATGACCGACGTCATATCCTCAGTCTTTTCTTGCCCCAGATGTCAGAAGACCCTAAAAATAAAGGTCAAAACCAAAAGACAGCAAACAACCAACCAACCACCCTTGCACTAATTATATGTACAATATACACAATATGTACAACCCAACCCACACAACCACCTCTAACTACAGAGGGGAAGGAGGGAGGGTAAATTGGACTGCAGCAATGTGGATCTTCGAACATCTACATTTATGGTAGGTACAAAACTGTACTATGTTCTTCATCTCACATTGCTGCAGTCCTTACACTTGGGTAGAATCCCAAAGCAGAGGTAAGGGAGGATGGCTAAACTACAAGGAAGCAGGAGCTGCCAAAATGCCCTGCAAAACAGCAGTGGCAAAACCAGCCCTGGATTTAGAGTAAAGTGGCAGGTGATAATGCCTAGAGAAAGTATGCACTGAACTCCAAGTAGCTGCCTCCAAAATATCCTTGGTTGCCACTCCCCTCAAAAAAGCTGTCGAAGTGACAGTAGCCCTAGTGGAATGAGGCCTAATCCCAGCTGGAATCTCCTTGCCATGATGGGAATAACAGAAAGCAATGCAAAACCCAATCCACTTAGAAATAGTTTGTTTTGACACAGGCTTGCCCTGAGAACTCAAAGCAAAAGAAACAAACAACTGCTGAGACTGCCTGAACCCTTTAGTTCTGTCCAAATAATAACACAACTTCCTGTGTACATCTAAAGTGTGCAAAATCTTTTCCCCTTTATTTTGGGGATTTGCATAAAAAGTAGGCAAATGAATAGTTTGGTTTAAAGCCACACTAGAAACCACCTTAGGCATAAAGGAAGGATTAGTACGTAATGATACCCTATCCTTATGGAAAATCAAGAAAGGCTCAACCGCCATAAGGGCCTGCAATTCAGAAACCCTTCTTACAGAGGTAATGGCCAACAAAAAAGCAGTCTTCCATGACAAATATTTCAACTCAGAAGTAGCTGCAGGCTCAAAAGGTTGTAGAGTGAGTTTCTCCAACACAAAATTGAGATCCCAAGCAGGAGTAGGAGCTCTTCGTGGGGGCCTTACATTCTTTGCCCCTCTAAGAAATTGCTTGAACAAAGGATGAGAAAACAATGGTGGGTCGCAATCATAGTGAGCCGAAATTGCTGCAGCATGAACTTTAATAGAAGAGAAAGATAAACCTTTGTCTAGTAACTCAGTAAGATATTGAAGAGCCACACACAAATTAGGCTCCGAAACATCAAAATCTTTTGCTGCACTCCAAAATAAAAATCTCTTCCATTTGTCTGCGTACACTTTCCTTGTACTAGGCCTTCTAGCTTCCAAAATAACATTCAAAACTTGCTGAGGAAGTGGAGGCCCACTATGGTTCAAAACAGAATATGCCAGGCTGTTAGGTGCAGAGAGTGAAGCTTGACATTGAGCAAATGGCTGTCCTCCTGTGACAACAGGTGTGGAATCGAAGGCAAAGGCCATGGAGGCTTCCGTACCAGACTTCTCAGTAATGGGTACCAGTGCTGTCGAGGCCAATCTGGAGCTATTAAAATCATCCTTGGCTTGTCCTGTCTGACCTTTAGAAGTACCTTTGGGAGGAGAGGCAGAGGTGGAAAGGCATACACATGAAGATTGCTCCAATTGAAAGAAAGAGCATCCACTCTCCAAGCTGTGGGATGAAACCTTTTGTGCAAAACTTTGGCAGCTGATGGTTTAGTGGAGAAGCGAACAGATCTATGTCTGGAGTTCCCCATGACACTGTCAATTTCTGAAATACATGAGGATCCAATTTCCACTCATGGGGATCCATAATTCGTCTGCTCAACACATCTGCTAAGGAGTTCTGTGCTCCTGGCAGAAACCTTGCCTGAAGATTGAGCTGTAAACTGAGAGCAGTCTCCCACAAAATCATTGCTTGCCTGCATAGAGGATAAGAATGTGTTCCCCCTTGCTTGTTGATGTACCACATGACAGTTGTGTTGTCTGTTAGAATCAACACCTGCCCTGGAAGAAGTAATTCCTTGAAAGCTATTAATGCAAACTGGACTGCTAACATCTCCTTCATGTTGATATGTAGATGTTGTAAGTCTGGCAGGCCACTTGTCTTGTATCCACTTTCCATTTAGATGAGCTCCCCAAGCTTTGTCTGAGGCATCTGTCGTTAAAATCTGACTCGCCTCTGGCCGGGTCACAGAAAGTCCCTTGTTTAGGTGACATTCCTGAGCCCACCACAAAAATTCCTTTTGAATGCAAGGTATTATTTGAATGACAGTGTCCAGATCCTGGCAGTGCTGTGTCCATACATTTTTGAGATACCATTGTAGCTTCCTCATATGCAGTTTGGCATTGGGAAGCACCAGAATACAAGATGCCATGAACCCTAAGGCTTGAAGGACTGTCCTTGCAGTCAGCCCGGACTGATGAGATAGTTGATGGAAGTAAAGGGAAAGACTCTTTTGTTTGTCCGGGGTTAAAAGGCCATCTGGGATGCTGTATTCAGTCTCACACCCAGAAAGCACATGTCCTGAGAGGGTACTAGACTGGACTTTATTTCGTTCACAGAATACCCCAGGCATCTTAGCACTGCTATCACATATTCCAAATGATGAAGAAGCTCTTCCCTTCCTTGAGCCAGAATCAGGCAGTCGTCCAAATAAGGATAGATCTGTATTCCTTTTAGCCTGAAGAAAGCTATCACTGGAGCCAGAACTTTCGTGAACACTCTGGGCGCAGTAGATAAGCCAAAGGGCAATGCAGAGAACTGATAGTGAGAAGTCCCAGCTCGAAAACGCAGATACTACCTGCAACTTAGTCTGATAGGAACATGAAGGTAAGCCTCCTTGAGATCCAAAGTTACCATCCAATGATCTTTGCCCAGCAGAGGTAAAAGCTGCTGCAACGTCAACATTTTGAACTTAGGAATGTCCAGATAAGTGTTGAGGATAGATAAATCCAAAATTGGTCTCCACGTGTTCCCCTTCTTTGGTACTAGGAACAGGCGAGAATAAAATCCTAGGCCCACTTCTGGCATAGGGACCGGCTGTATGGCCCCTATTTGGAGCAACAGAGAAACTTGCTTGTGAGCCTCTATTCTTTGTTGAGGAGGAACGTCTGGCATGCCTTTGAAAGGAGGCAAGGTATGGAAATAAAACCTGTAGCCGTGGTGTATGATATCCAATACCCATCTGTCTTGGGTAATTAAACTCCAATTTTCTTTGAAAAGTGCCAACCTTCCTCCCAAAGGTGCTGCCAGACGAGAAGGCTCTGGCAGCTGAAAAGGTAGGTCATTGGGTCTGTTTACGAAAGGACTGACCCCTGCCCTCACCCGAAGACTGTGCAGGTGAACTCCCTGTTCTAGGCCTGAAAGAGCCCTGAGCTCTGCCCCTACCACGTCTAGATCTACCCCTAGACTGGGAATCATAAGAAGGATACGTCCACCCCTTAGTAGGCCAATTTCTACTAAACTTTGGAGGTTGGACCTGCAAAAAATCTTTAACAGTCTGCATAGACTTAGCCTCGTCTTCCATTTTCTTTAAAACTGCCTCAACAGGAGAACCAAACAACACGTCAGATTGCAAAGGAGCATCTAAAATCCTTGTTTTAACATGTTCAGACAAATTCTGATCCCTCAGCCAGGCGTGCCTGCGAAGAACTGACCCAGTGGCAGCCACCCTAGACGAGGCCTGTACTGCATCAAAACCACATTGCAAAGAATGCTTACCCACCTGTTCAGAAACATGTACTAAATCTTGCAACTCTTTACAATCAATACCTTCTGCCAGAGCATCAACCTTAGACTTCAATTGTGAAAGGAGATAGTTTTGGTATTTCAACATGTGAAACTGGCAATTCAAAGCCCTCATAGCAAGAGTGGAAGAAGTATAAACTTTCTTTCCCCATCTATCCAAGGCCCTGGCCTCTTTGTCTGCAGGAACCGGATTCTTTACAACAGAAGCCTTAACACCTTTAGGCCCCTGGCTAACAGTTTCTGGGTCTGCCGTAGGACTCTTAAAAAGAAACTTATGAGCTTCAGGCACCCTGTAATACCTATCCGGTTTAACAGGAGCAGGAGGCAAAGAATCATGATTAAGGGAAGCCTCTGTAAAAACATCTTCCACTACATCCAAAACAGGAGGTATAGCCAAAGGCCTATGCTGGGGTAAAAACAAAAATTCCCTAAGCCTTTTCCTGGTATCAGAGAAGTCCTGACCTTCCCACTTAAAATGCTCCCTCATGGAATGAAGAGTTTCTGAAAAAGAAAAAACAGGAACCAACAGCAGCAGATAAATGTTGTAACAAACCACAAGAGCAGGATTCAGGATACAAAGTTTTATTCCGGTACCTCGGCCCAATAGCCTTCAAAGGAATAAACAACACTCCACCAGATACAATATATATACTGATGCTACCCATCAATTAAACAATTACATAATTACATAATTAAGAAGAGATTCAGCAAATACCAAGAATTAAAGAAACAAACACAATTCTTGAAACCACTTACAATGGAATAAATTATTTATCAAAAAACTGCTAAATATTTTTCGTTGTTAGAGGTGGATTTACAATGGCTAATTTTAATGTTGAGAATGAAGGGATTTTATTTGCCAGCTTGGCTAAAGAAAGGGATCTAAAGCTGGCTCAATGTGATCCATGGACTATGTCTGGTAACTATGGTCGTGATAAAAAATTTGAAGACTTAAAAAGACTGAGAATTAGAGAAACATCATTATTTTATGATATTTGTCTTTTGGAAAAATATGTTGAATTGTCTATTACACCAAGAGGTTTGAGAATAGACAAACTTCCTGCATATAAATTTACTGAAGATGAAGGTGAATTTCTAGCCGAATGGCAAGCAGCGTCTTTGCAGTGTACTTTAACTTGGTTGAAAATACTTATTAAACGCAATCGGAGAAGCCTGGGACTACTCCAAACTAAAATAGCAGAAAGTGAGGCAAGTCTAACAGATGGACATACTATTTCTTCTTCTTTATCACAAGCTATGAAAGAAATCAACACTGCCGTTTCTAAAGCTGAGTGCGAGGTCATAGCTAGGAAAAAGAAAAAACTAAACAGAGATATTGCTGACTTTAAAAGCAATATCATTTATTCTTGGCAGCGCCAGCGTGAGCCTAAGAAGCATACTAATGGTACAGTCCGAGGCAGACCATCAGAGGGAAGTTCACGTAGCGGGCGTGATTCTTCAGTGTCGTCATCAGATACAGCCGGCGGAAGTAAGAAGAGTGTTTCTTTTGAGTGCGTGGATCTGGCAGATGATAATGGCATGTTGATGGAAGAAGAACAAGGAAGGTGGAATTTTCGACAAGGGGCGAAACGAAAATCTCGCCAAAAAGGCCGGAATAAAAGGTACTGAGTATTGTGCTCACGCTAGTGTTAAAACACATGCTTTTCATTCTCATAGTGGGAATGAAGGTACTGATTTTGTTGCGAATGTTGTCAATGTCAATGTTAATGCGAATGAGCATGTGAATCACGTTTCTAGTGGTCAAAAGTGTATAAACGAATCTGTCGAGTCTATTCAGAACTGTTTTCCGGACCAAAACGTGAATTATCAGGATGGAACTAATATTGTGAACTTAAGTGACTTTGTTTTATCATCAGAGATGGTTTCGGTGCTGAATTTGGGTAGCAAGTTTGTACCGACCAAAGTTCCAGCATTATGTGATATTCTATTGGACATTAAACGTTTCTGTAGGAAATTATATTTAAAATTGTTTTTTGAGAAAGGTTGTAATAATGCCACTAGTGTGGCGACTACAGAAGAAAATTTAAATGTCTCTGCAGATTTATATAATGATGAAAATAGTTCTGTTAGTTCCATTGACATAGATAACTTGGATGATTTTTCCCTTCTTTTTGACCCTTTATTAGATATTTCTACATATGATATTGTGGCAGAGAATGTATCAATTGGTTCTAACCAGAGGGATATTAGTTCATCTGCTGATAACAATGAAGTGAGGGCTGCTGATATTCGTTCTGAACGATTTTACACAGGTTATGGCAAATTTATATTACCTTTATTACCCAGTCGTAGCAACTTTTGTCCACCCAAAAGCTCTGCAGTTTTGAGGACATTTGAAAATGTAATTTGTAAGAAGGCAGAAACTGAATATGCAAGCTTTTTGAGGTAGTACTTTTCCTTTAATCTAAGCAAGTCTGAATGGAATGCTCTGAAGGGTATGAAAGAAGCTGCTAAAAATTATGCTTTTTGTGTTGCAGATAAAGGGGGTAAATGGGTAATCATGAACAAATGTCATTATTTGAAAATGAGCTATGATTTATTGTGTAATGATTTAGTTTATGTAGACATGTTATGTATGTCAAAAAATCCTATTATAGACTATAATGCTTGTCTGTTGGAGATTCTTGAGAGGGGTGAAAGATTGGGCTTTTTGAATAACAAAGATGTGAAACGTTTGTATGTGGCCAATCCTAAAGACCCTGTTTTTTATTCTATGCCCAAAATACACAAAAATGCCTCTGATACACCAGGCCGCCCTATTGTGTCGTGTTGTGGGAGTTATTTGGAGTTTGTAGGGATCTTTTTGGACAGTGTATTAAAGGAACATTTGAAATATGTTGTTTCTCACATTACAAATACAAACCAATATTGTGAGAGAATTAAAAATTTCAAATGGGACTCTAATCTATATTGGGCTACAGTAGATGTAAAATCTTTATATACGAATATTAGCAACAAATTGGGTTTGGAAGCCATAATGAAAATTTTGGGAGAAGGTCCACGAACTTCTTTTGTGATTTCACTTTTAGAGTTTGCACTTAGTCACAATTATTTTGTATTTGATAAAAAAAATTTTCTTCAAATAGACGGCACTGCAATGGGAGCGAGCTTTGCCCCAACCTATGCAATTTTATTCATGTCTATATTTGAGATTAATTTTTTGTATACCTTGGGATTTTTTCAAAATAAGGTTGTTTCTTATTATAGATTTATTGATGATTTAATTTTTATTTGTAGAGGTGATGTTTCAGAATTTGATAAGTTTATAGTAGATTTACATAAAAATAAGTTTGGTTTAGAATTCACATATAATACCAATAAACAGGAAATTCAGTTTTTGGACATCTTGTTGTATGTGGACAAACAGGGAATTGTCCAATTTAAACCATATAGGAAGGAGGTAGCCTCTAACAATTTTCTTCATGCATCAAGTGCACATCCTATGCATTTGATAGAGGCACTTCCTTATGGTGAATTCAAACGAATTTATGAACATACTTCCGAACATAGTCTTTTAAAATTGGAATTTGATATTGTTTGTAAGAGACTGTTGGATAGAGGCTATTCTGAAACTTCTATTAGGAAGAATCGTGCAAAATTTGATAGTGTTCAAAAGTACCATGCTACAAAGATACCTTATGTGAATAATATTCACAATAAGATGGATATAAATGATAGGATGTTTTTTGTTACAAAATTTTCCTTATTTTCGGATATTTTGTGTAACATTGTTAATTTTTTGTGGCCAATTATTTGTAACAATGAAGAGATTGGGCACCTTTTTCCTAAATTTGTCTCTTTTTCTTATGGCAGATATCAAAATCTTAAAGAAATATTAAAACCTAGTTATCTGCTTAGTGAGGTCTCTATCTCAGACACTGTTAAAGAAGTCGGTATGTTCCAATGTGGTAAATGTAAGATATGTTTGAAGGTTAGAAATCTATCATGTAGTACTATAAATGGGGTAAAATATTTTGCTAAAAACAAGTTTAATTGCAGCTCCTGTGGTGTAGTTTATATAGTAGGTTGTGACTGTGTTTTGCCCAAATATTATATAGGTCAGACAAAACGCCAACTTAAAATACGTATATTAGAACACATTGGTGATGTGCGCAACGCTAGAATGAATAGTCCCATATTTGAACATTTTCATAATGTACATAATGGGTCAGTTGACTCATTATATTTTTGTGCCTTGGCTAAACCAAATGTATATTCTGGAGGCAATTTTTTACAAAGTTTATTAAACTTAGAGAGTAGATTTATTCTGAAATATAGTACTTTGAAACCTCGAGGTTTAAATTTAGAAGTGAATTTAAATATTTAGCAGTTTTTTGATAAATAATTTATTCCATTGTAAGTGGTTTCAAGAATTGTGTTTGTTTCTTTAATTCTTGGTATTTGCTGAATCTCTTCTTAATTATGTAATTATGCAATTGTTTAATTGATGGGTAGCATCAGTATATATATTGTATCTGGTGGAGTGTTGTTTATTCCTTTGAAGGCTATTGGGCCGAGGTACCGGAATAAAACTTTGTATCCTGAATCCTGCTCTTGTGGTTTGTTACAAGAAAAAGAAAAAACCTCAGGAGGAGAAGCAGAAGGAGTAGAATCATCCACATCAGAATCAGAATAAGGAGAGTACTCCTGCAAGTCTTCAGCCGAAGACTCTGAAACATCTGAAGCCTGCTCAAAACTCCCTAACTCAGGCTCCACCCTAGGTCTCTTATCAGGAGGGGGCATAGAACCCCTAATCAAAGTAATCAAATCTTCTGCCATTTTAAGCATATGCTTCTTGGGCACAGTTCCTGAAGAGCTAGGGGTAACACCAACTGAAGCTAAACCTGGCCTGCCCCTGGGAGAAGCCTTTGAAACAGAAGGAGAGGGCCTAGCCACCCTAGGAAGGGAGGGGAGTATAGTAACCTGAGAAGCCCCCTCAGCCTGACCTGCCTCCTGAGAGGCCACATCTTGCAATAATAAAGTCTCACCCTGGGAACACAAAGAAACCTCCGGTGGAGCCACCGGCTCCACCGACACCTCTAAAGAACCGGCGTCCGGTACACACGGTTCTTCTAGCCTAGGCTTAACTGCTTTGTCCTTGCGCTTCTTTGAAGAAGCGGGCGTCGGAGCATCCGATGGCATTTTATAATTGCACCGCTTCCCAAAGACTAACCTGGCACAATCCAACCTTCTCTTTATAGCGCGTTTATTGAATCTAGCACAAGAGCGACAGCCAACAATGTCGTGCTCAGGCCCTAAGCAAGGAATACACAAAGTATGATAATCTCTATGCGGTATCTGTTTCCCACAAGAAATGCAATTATTGACTTTTTCTGACATCCGGTAAATCACTGAGGCAAGAAAAACTAAAATATTCCCAACGGGTACTTAGCCCACTTTGAACTCAGTCTGTAAGTTCGAAATCGAAAAATCTCAGAACGCCAACCGGCACTTGCAATGCTGCTTCTGCATCGGACCATGCGGCAAAAAAGACTGAGGATATGACGTCGGTCATGCGCATTTGTACCCAGACGTCCTGATGTCAGTCAAATGCGCCTTGACCGACGTCAGCCTTATACTTTGATATTCGGGCCGACCGAGGACAGCGGACTACCCAAGTGTAAGGACTGCAGCAATGTGAGATGAAGAACATCTGCTTCTGCTTCAGGCAATGCGTGACAAGAAAGACTGATGTAATGGCATCAGCTGCATGTTTTATACCCCTGATGACCTGACATCATGGAAGAAGAGCCAGCATCCGGACGCGGGAATCCAAGACTCTGGTATTCAGGCCGGCTGAGGGCTACCGCAGGCAGATTAACCCAAATGTAATGACTGCAACAGTGAAACACAAAGATCATGATGTTCTATAACATGAATAGCTATGAATGAAAATTGTGCAGTGATGTAATTTATACAGATTTAACTTCAGCATTTGACAAGTCATACGCAATACATTGATTAATTCGGACAAGTAGGTGTTGATTTACTCTTGATAGGATGAATAGCTGCATGGCTTACAAATAGGACATGGCAAGTATCATACTGCAACTGAATAGGTGAAATTATTGGTTAAAGTCAGGGTTTCCCACAGGGCTCTGTCTTAGGCCCTTACTTGTTTATACTGCATCTTTCAGACCTAATTTTTTCATCCGAGATACTCTCCAGTCTGTATGCAAAGGACCTGAAATTGGGTAAACTGATTACGTATTATAGATAGGGCATGTCTGCAAAAGAACTTGACCACTTGGGTACAGAAGAATTACATGCAGATAAATAGATTAAAAACTAAGCATATGAGATTTGGGAGACAAACTGAAATGTGAATACTTAATACAGCACACAGTGACTGAAACTGTACATCCATTTAAGGACTTGTGTATACGGGTAGATACTGCTTTGAGTTTTTCTAATCATATCAACCAAATGGTTAATGATAAAACTATAGGTTGTTTAAAATGATTTATAAAGTCTAATAAATCAGAAATTATGAAGTCATTGTCTGTTAATTACATTAGACCCAACCTTCAGTATGTAATAATAGTATAGAAGCCTTATAAGAAAACAATCATGAGTAAACTGAAAAGAGTACAGAAAAAATATACCAAGGGCATCCATGGATGTGAACATTTAAATTAAAACAAAACACTAAAATATCTTAACTTCTACAGTGTGTCTCAGATATTTAACGGGACACCTTATTCAGGTACATAAGGCATTTGGAGACAACTACCACTGGGAATGTTTGGGGTTATCAAAAAGTAGAAGAGAATTAACAGACAACCCATGTAGAAGACTCTAAGAATGAGAAGTGAACTAATTGGTTCTCTGACAGAGCAGCTGATATGCGAAAGACTACCAAATTACATTAAAGCAAGCATTAGTTTAGATATTTTTAAGAACAGCCTGGACACTTACTATGAGAACAAATGTTTTGGTATATTGACAGGATATAAAGGTATTAAAGTACTTGCCTGAAATACTTGTATGTATTTATTATGTATAATGAAAAATATCCTACACTGGCTTTTCCATAACAATTCCAGAAGAAAAATTGCTACAAAGTTATATGAATGTCAGTTGGTTGGACAAACTAGCTCCCCTACAACTAGCATGAACTTGCTTTGTTTCAAAAAACTAATCAGTAATCCCACGCATTACAGTAAGACACCAAATTCCCTATTAGACTAGATTGTATTATAAGACCCTAGCAAATATACCACAACAGGTACAATGTCAGACCGTCTCAAGCTATACAACTAGATGGCTCACACATCCAATTAACACCCTCAGGTCAAATTATAATTGACAGCAATCAGTTTACAGTCAGTACCAAGCAATTAAGAGAGATACAAAGTAAAAGGGGTATTGTCACCCCCCCCCCCAAGACTAAACTGGCATATGCTGTATAGTCTACTGGTCAAGAAAAAAGGGTCAGTGATCAACTTAAGAGGTCCTTACAAGGCATGGACTATTTCACAGAGACTATCAATCACACAGCAGGCATGTATTTGACTGATGAAGTTGATACACAGCAAGGTTCATGTTAAATGTGACTCCATTATACAATGACTAAATTATCAGTCAGCTTGTAGGAGTAGAACCTTGTGGCAGAGCTCCTGCAGAATCAAAGTTGGATATAGTGACTGCAGGCTATTATACAATGACTAAATTCTCAGTAAACGTGGAGTAGGGTCTTGTGGCAGAGCACCTGAAGTATGAAAACCAAAAGTGCACACAGGAGGAAAAAATAGCAGGTAAGTTGTCATGATGTGTGCATATGCACTGACACTTCGACACTAAACGTTCTCAAAAAAAAAAAAAAAAAAGTACATAAGAGTACATATACACACAAAAACAGTGCCCAAATTAGTTTGCTAAAACAGTATTCCCGGACAGTAAACATTTGATATTCAAAGAGTATTTTTCATAAAGGGAAAATACCATTTAAAACCCAAAAAAACAAAGTTTTTATATATATATATATATATATATATATATATATATATATGGGTCTACTTCATTTGGTCGACAACTCATATGACTGACACTCATTTGCCCAACAGCTCATTTGGTCGACAAACATTCTAGGTGGGGGGCTGTGCCCCCCACACTCCCCAACTATATATAACAACTCCACGGTCGCACAACAGTGGGGAGGGGGGCAAATCCCAGGTTTTTGCCTTGAATACTTTTTGTCGACCAAATGAGTGTCAGTCATATGAGTTGTCGACCAAATGAAGTAGACCCATATATATATATATATATATATATATATATATATATATATACACACACACACACACACACACACACACATAAATGCATACACACACATACAGTGGATATAAAACGTTTACACCCCTCTGTTAAAATGCCAGGCTTCTGTGATATTAAAAAATGAGATCACAATAAATAATTTCAAAACTTTTCCCACCTTTAATGTGACCTATAACCTGTACAATTCATTTGAAAAACAAATGAGAAATATAAAAAATAAAAAATGTACAATACTCTAGTTGCATAAGTATATACACCCTTAAACTAATACTTTGTTGTGTGGGCACACCCTTAAACTAATACTTTGTTGAAGCACCTTTTGATTTAATTACATTATTCAGTCTTCTTGGATACACAACTGACATCAATTAAAGAGACTCTGATTAACCCCTAAATAGTGTTCAGCTGTCCTAGTAGGATTTTCCAGACATTTACTCAGTTGCTTGCTACATCAAAAGCCATGGTTTGCAGAGAGCTTACAAAGCATCAAAGGGATCTCACTGTGTTATTCAGAAGGGTACAAAAAAATTTCTACAGCACTGGCTGTACCATGGAACACAATGAAGACCGCCATCAAAAAGTGGAGAAAATATGGGACAACAGTGACATTGCAAAGAACTGGACTTCCCTCCAAAACTGATTAAAAGACAAGACGAAAACTGGTCAGGGAGGCTACCAAGAGACCTCGAGCAACATTGAAGGATCTGCAGGAATTTCTGGCAGGTACTGGTTGTGTACTACATGTGAATCTCCTGTATTCTTCATACGTCTGGACTATGGGGTAGGACTGTAAGACGGAAGCCTTTTCTTACACAGAAAAACATCCAGGCCTCATTAAAATTTACAAAACAATGCATCAGGTCAACCAAAAGGATGTGGGAAAACGTATTTATATCTCTTACAATTTCCAAATTTCCACTACTTCAAATATGGTTGGTCTAGGCTTTGATTTTCATTTTCTAGTAAACACTTTTGCGGCTGGCACCAGAATTAAACTCAACAAGGCCTTACTATGACTAGGCAATTCAAATCCTGTATTCCAACTCAAGAAATCTTTTTCCTAGTTAGTTACACCCACTTGCTTACCCAGTATTTCTGACAGAGAAATCTGTAGAGAATTTAAGTCTGCCAACTCATTAACACTATGTATGTTCCCAGTTAGCTCTTTCTTCCTTACGCAACACTTGTCATTTACCTGATGAAAAAATTCTTTGGAGTCTGCTTGGGGTATAAAAATACTTATGCAAACACTTTCAGCAAAAATTCCAAATCTTCTAGACTTTGCTGCATATTTGGGAGCCATACATATGTTCTCCCATTTTTTTTGTGAATCATTTATCCAATTTCTTTTCTCATTTTCTAACCTCCTTTAACTGATTCTCAGTTCTTGTGCAATATTTTATATGCTGTACTAATTATCCCTTTTTAACAACAACTCTACCAGACAAGGTCTTTCACTTAGGATTCCCGTTATCCTCTTCCCTTTGACTAAACTCTGATATCAGTCCCTGACTGGGATGGTAATCTTCAGCCTGCAGCCCAAACGTCTTCTCAGCCTCTTCTCATTCTATTATCTAGAATTTACTAATTTCCAATATCTTTCCTTTGCCAATTTCCTCCCAATAAATTCCAGCCCTCTCTTGCCTATTCTCTATACCCCTAATTGTGGTCATCCCTACCACGAGAATCTAATTTCTCCATTCCCACACTGGCTTAGTTCTTAGAACACTTTGTTACCTTATGAATATAATATTCTGTATGACTCATTCTCCTTAAGGACCTAAATTCTACACTCTCCTTACTTCTTGAACTTATCTGCTTCATTATCATCCCTTTCCACTTTGAACTGTAGCCTTCTGCTTCTGGTATGTACAAGAGCCATAACCGTGTGGCTCTAAAATACCCTTCAAATCATGTAATCCCAAACTACATTGTTCTATTGGAAGGATCAACTTATCCCACTTGACTCTTGCCCTCTTCCCCTCTCAGATAAAATCCTTCAATTCTTTATTAATTACTATCCACAACTGTTCCTGTGGTTCATGAAAATACATTCAACCTGTGTATACAACTAAAGGGACGAAAATGTTTACTTCTTGTATCTTGTTTTCCATTAACAGTCAAGATCTTCCAGTTTCTCAGTTTTTGTATCATCTTTTTAGTCTCTTCTGACAAAACCTTATCTGCCATAACAGAATCCTTTTTAACCCATACACCTAAATACTTCATTTTATCATGCCCCAATAAATATGGGTATTGCTGAACCAATTCATCTGACTACGTAGTTTACAGTCATATGCTTTTTGTTTTATCATTAATTTTTTACCTCAAAAAAAAAAACAAACAAAAAAAAAAAAAACTTAAAACTGCCTCAATGTTGCACACAACCTAAATGTCCTTTTCTGCTTTTATGAGGTACAAAATACTACTGTCTGCTCACAAGGTCATCTTTTCTTCATTGCCATACCAATTATATCCTTGGCTTTCCAAGTTGCTTATTTTCTTTGCTACGGTATTAAATATAAAGCAAATAAAAGGGAAGGAGGAAAACCCTGGTTGGGTTCTCTGCTCAGACAACAGAGATGAACCCTCTTCACTTTGATTTTTGCCTGTGAACCCTTGTATATCACCCTAATTAACCTTATTACTGTATAAGGGAATGCAAATGCTTCCTTTAACCTGCTTATAAAATCCCAGCTTCTCTGCGGAATTCTTTCTCTGCATCAACACCCAATGACAGTAGTAGTATTTTCTTACATTCTTGCTTCCCTCTTAATCACCATCATTGTGCTGTTAATACTGTCAAATGTTTGCCTCATTTCCACAAAAACCACAATGATCCATATGCATCAATTCTGGCAACAACTTTCTCATTCTTTTAGTCATTTCACTTTAAAATCATGGTTTAAAATTAAAATGGGCCTACATGAATCTGGATCTGATGGGATTTTATCATCTTCAGGTATTTCAGCCACCACAGCAGCTTTTTTTTTTTCTCTCGGATGTTGGTGCTTCCCATCCTTTCAAAATACTGCTGAACAAAACCTTCCAGATCTTTATCACCACCTTCCCTCCTAGCTTCCAAACATCCACTGGAATACAATCTATTCCTAGAGACTTTCCTGCAGATTGGTTATACAGGACTGTTATCTCATCTCCTATCTTAACTGTTAAGCCTTCCATATTAAAACTGTCATTTTGAGTCATGCAATCAAAGTCTATTTACATCAAAAGAAAAACTGAAGACAAAATGTCCTTATAATTGGAGAGCACAGACACAAACTGAGAAAGGGTTGCAATGTAGATATTACTTCATCAGCAAAAACACACATTTGGTACGAGTGGAAGAACTGGATCGAGAGCAGAAAACTGCCTGGCCCAGAAAATGTTTTTTCTGGTGATTAATTATTCAAAGATAGAATTTCAAAGTAAACTGTTGGATTTTGCATACTACTGGATTAGGCTAACATAATAGGAAGGAAATTAGGTCTGAGTAGATGGGACTCCTTCAAATCACAACAGATTTTGGGCTATTGACCAGCTTGATGTCAGCTTTTATTGGCTTTAAAAGTATCCAAACAAAAAGGACCATAGTTCAGCTGAAGTATTTCTTATGAATAAGATAAACATGAATGAAACACGAGGCCTAAACACATGTCCTACCATGAGCCAACTCAAAGCCCTGTAACTATAGTCAATATCCTACAGACTGCCAAGAGGTAACCTGTGTCTGTCATACAAGGCATCCTCTGACCCATTACATTACAGATACATTTACTGCACATCAGCAAGTCAAAAGGCATCAGAAATACTTGGCCTAGGGATCTAAACCTCTTCTGTAACATCAATAGAATAGTTTGGAGGGAAAGGAATAGCTTGTAGAGGATACCAGTGCTGTGGAACACTCTCCCCATTAACATAGAACAAAGCTCATCCCTGTTTGTTTTCAAGCACAGCTAAGACCCATAGCTGGGAAACAGAAAATTTACTCCACGACTGCCCCCTGTACTACTAACAGACAGGAGCATGCTTTATCCCATGCATGGATACCCTCCGACTATATATGGTATGATCCCAGTTATTCTTATTAGGGACAATATATAATTAACGACCATGGGATGGGTTAAGGCCAATCTATAACCTAATGGGATAGGTGATTTTGAGCACAAAAAGGGAAACTGGCTGGGCATAAAATGGTCCACAAGGTTAGCTAACCTAGTATTTACCGATGAAGTGAAAAAGGAGGACACTGCAAAGTAAGTTGGAACATAAAAGTAAATTAAATATTGCAACCAAACTATCACCGGATCAGTAGACATTTTCCTTTCTGACTGCTGTTTAAGGTTTTCCTAATTTCTTTAAAATAAAGTAGTGCATGCAAGACTGTTATAATCACTGCTTTTAATATTGATACCTAGTTACGTCTAAGTCAATACACTCCTAAATTATGCCACCATTTTTACAGTCCACTAATGCCCATCTTTTAAGTATCTGTTCTGTGCATTTTCTACTCCTCCTGAAAGGAAGTGAAGTAAATTTTGGAAATTTCCAGTGCCTAGTTACAAAAAATCACTCCGATCAACCATGTAGCATAGAAGTTTTTCACATGACTGTCACCAACAACATGAAACTGAGAAGCAGATTAAAGGTCACCTAGGGTAGGAAACTGATCAGCCGACAGCCATCTCTTTCTTCCAAACGGAAAGATGTAGTCACCTGATGCTGAAATACTTCCTCCTAACATGGCTGAATGCGGAGGGTGAAGTGCACTTTGCAGGCAGCATATTTCAATGTTGTGACATTTGCACATTTTTCAAAGATGGTTGACAACTGACATCAGTGCACGCAGCTGTCATCCTGAAACAACCAGCAATCCCGTTTACTGCCAACAGCACAGGATGGTCCATCTCTTTTTCAATGTTTTTTGTGTGAAACTTTTTTCTGAATATTAACAAGTTGCTTACTGTGGTCCACAGTTCTGATTACTTAAGCCTCCACCTTGAAAACCTCAATAAACACGACAGTACTTTGGAGGAGTTGGGCTAGTCTCAGTCGTCTTCTGGAAGGTAACCATTTGAAAGGTTGAGACTAGGAAACAGACTGAATGGCCAAAGAAATGTTCTTGCATATACCATGTTCAAAATAGTAATTTCTTGGAATATTACCTATTCTCAGAGGTGTTGCAATCGTGGAGTTGGCATATACAAAGTTCAGGGTGTGTGGGGCTTGCCCCACCTGCAAAAACGTTTACAGGAGAAGAGTGATGTTTGAGATCAACTTTTCTGCATTTCTGTGCCCTTTTTTATCATGTAGGCACTCAGCCTTTCAAGTGTTGACATTTCACTAGGGAGCACTTCTGAACCTACAAATGTATGCTAAAAGCACTACAGAATTCAGGGGAACTCAGGCTTATGAAAATCAATGTAGGCTTTGTTGACTCAGCAACCAGAAGCCTTGATCTCAATGCTGACCATATTAGTAGGGGGGACAAAAACTGGTATGCATCTTCATAAAACACGAAGCCTGGCTGGAACTACTGATACAATTATGACACCCTGCTGCTTTCAAAGGTAAGTCACACCATGTGTAGACAAGTTCAGTTGAAGGTGAACAAGCTCAATGAATTTAGCACTGGGATCAATATACAGCTAGGTCTTTTCACTACCACTTCGTAATCTCAGTGGAAGAGCAAAACAAAATCAAAATTTTCCAAAGAGCCACACAGTAAGACAGCTTCAGTTTATCATTACTTCTAACTCCACCAAACCAGGTAGGTGTGGAGGAATGTACACAGCACAGCAGTAAGTTTGACATCAGCAGGAGTGGTAGATGGGAGGTCCTTTTGGGTCAGTAAAACTTAACAGAATTTTGCTTTCTAGCATGTCAAGCCCAACATTTTGAAAGTTATTTTTGTTTGCAGAGAAAGCAGTGCATACCACACAGAAATCTCAGACAGCAGCTTTATTCATTCTACCTACCAATGTGCTGTCTATTCAGATCAGGACAGTGCCATCAATACAGCCTGATATTCAATTCCGTTACCTGCAATGAGACAAGAAAAATCCCAAAAAACAAAAAGGATGTTTCAAAGCTGCTTTGTGCATATGAAAAGATCAATGGTACAAGAAAAAAAGAAATGCCAACTCAAAGATATATATCATAATCTATGTAAAGTTACGGAAGTAAAATAACCCACATAAAATACCTGCTAAAAGAAAAATGTCTGCATGGTCAACAGCTTGTTCAGCAAGTATATGATGGTATACCACAGGCTGCAATGGGCTTCAGTTTGCTGTCGATAATCCCAAATTTGAGTGTGACAGACCAAGCTCTACTACTACAATCTGAGATCCTGTCCAAACAGCTGTGCATAATGCATCCGAGGTTATCCACGTGCCACTAACTCTTAGCAAAACTGCAATCCAAATTATAGCTTGCTACAGATCGCCCACCATGCCCCAGGATTCCCACTCCTCTTTTCTTGATATACTGGAAAATATTAGGGTTCAACTAAACACCCTAATAATGGTCGATTTCAACCACCCCACCATTAAACTGGGTAAACTACTCATGTACCAACTCATTCACTCAACGCTTTCTGGAATTCATAAATTCCAATGCCCTGGATCAACTTATCCACACTCCCACCAGGGGCAACAATATCCTAAGACCTAGACATTACCAACATGCGTGACCGCGTTGGTCAGCTCAGACCATAAGCTAAAATAACTAGATATTCACATCCCACCGCATCCCTCATTAATGAAACATGGTAGAAAATTTCTCCAAAGCCAAATTCATGCTTAAGACACAAGTTGTGAACTTCATGACACCCATGCAGATGGACAACACAGTTACTACTGCTGAATCCTACACAAATACACTCTATAAGCACTTGCACAAGTGCATGGATTGAGCTACCCCAAACAGAACCAAGACGCTATCCTCCAAAAAAAGGAATCCAATCTGGTGGTCCCCCTGCAATAAACAAAATCTACAACAGAAGGAAGAAACTGTTGCAAAAGAGAGTAAAATCCCATGAGTGGAGGAGCTCCCTGGTCAGCCTCAGTAAGAAGTCAAGATCCCTTATAAGATCCTCCAAAGCTAGCTACAAAAACAAAATTGCCACCGATTCTAAGGACAACCACAAAGCATTCTATAGCTATGTCAGGAATCTCAATGGCAACTCCCAGATCTGCTCTGAGTTGCAGCACAACGCACAACGGCACGAAAATTACAGAACCAACTGATATTGCCAACATCCTGGCAGATAGGTTCAATGCTAACCCCTCTCACCCCCTAAATCTATACAGGAAGAATGTAGAGTCCCTGTAATCACAACTATGCAGGTAAAAGCTGCACTGTCTAAAGCCAAAAACACAGCATCCATGGGATGGGACAACATCCCAGGCTGTGTTTTACATGAACTTCAGAATGATCTGGCTCCCCACCTAAGCACCATGTTCAATCATAGCCTCACATCAGGCTTTGTGCCCACTGAATGAAGCACAGCAACAGGTATCCCACTCCACAGAGGGGGAGCCACCACTGATCCCGGGAACTATCACCCTATTAAGCCTGATGAGCCTGGTCTGTAAGGCCATGGAATGTATCATCATGGAACTCAAATAAAGACAGTGGTAACTTCCAAACTCTGGACACTACCCAGTTCGGGTTTGTGAAAGGCAGATCATGCCTCCTGAACCTGATCGACTTCTTTGAGGCAGTCACCAAAGCTGTACACAAAGCCTATCTTGACCTCGCCAAGGCTTTCGACATCATAACCCCATTATGGAATTATAGATAAATTCACTAAACTAGGTATAAATACTTACGTTACAAGATGGGTTGCCAATTGGCTCACTGCACACTGTATAAGTTGTGGACTCCAAATCTGACTTCAAACCAGTGACAAGTGGAGTACCATAAGGTTCAGTCCTGGGAACTCTCCTGTTTGGTATCTATTTCTCTCAAGTACAGGTTAACACAGAAGGACTTTGGCTAACAAAGTTCGCAGATGACTGCAAACTAGGAGCCACAGTAGAGTCCCCACCAAATGATGTGGGCATCCTAGAGAAGGGCCTAATTGAGACAGATGCCTGGTCAGAGGCATGGCCTCAACCTCAATGCCAAAAAGTGCACCGTCATCCCCTTTGGGAAAAACTATGTACCCATGAACTACTACATAGGCGGCAGTCTACTTAACGCCGAATGTGTGATACGAGACCTTGGGACCCAGGTGGGCAGTAGTCTCTCCTTTGATAATCACATTGCCACAGTAGTCAGGAAATCCTTCTACGTGGCACACCTCACCACAAAAGGGTTCTCATCCAGGAAAAAAAAAAAGAGTTCATTGTTCCCCTCTACACAACACTCAGACCCATTATAGAGTACAACGCCCCTTTTGGAATGTACCTCACAAGACATCTGCAGCAGCTGGAAAGGCCACAGAAGTACCTCACAAAGAGGATTACTGGCCTCAAACATATGCCCTACACTGACAGTCTCAAAAAATTCCAGCTTTACTCCGTAGTACATCACCTACTCCAAGGTGATCTCTGCCTAACATATAAAGCTATGTCAAACCCAGAGCTGCTGGACATGCTGCACCTACAAAGTCCCAATCCCTCTGAGCTACACGTTCTAGGAACCTAAACCTTGTCACCACAATAAACAGGACATGCTGGAGGGATAGATTCTTGTCCCAGAGACTTCCCATACTCTGGAACAAGCTACCCATCTATGTCAAGCAAAGTCCCTCATTAGCACTCCAAGAAAAATCTTGATGAGTGGATGGGAAATAGGAAATACACCCTGGGGGGATCACTTCTGTGGCTCTGCTCGACAGGTGCACAGGAAAATAACTTTCTTGGGTGGCGTAAGCCAGGGAACCTTGTTGGCTAGGCTTACTTGGGCCCTTGGGTCAATAGCCTAGTACCTACTTATGAACACTTAATTTCAACAGTGGTCTAGGGCATCCAAAAAAAACAACGCGAATATAACAGGTCTTTTCCTACTAAAAAGTACAATGGAAAAAATAAAGCAGGCTGAACACTTGGAATGGTCAGTCTATAATGCTCCAGCAAAATTTTAGTCTATTTCAATTTGAGAAAGTATTCCATTATGCATAACTGAAGAGTATACTATTTACATAAATTCTGGAGTGAAAGGATTAATTCCCAGTGCTACAAGTAAACAAAAAAGGATGTGCATATGTGTATGTGTACACCAACACAAAGAAACACTACACCACCCATCTGCATTTTAATACAAAACTATGATACTTACAACTGAAAGAATGAACCTCCTGAGATGTCTGTAAATAGGAAGATGAATCATTTCTTGCACTGGATTAAAATCTGGATCATTCAAGTTCCTCAGAAACCACAATACACCAGGTCTCAAAACCTATAAACCAGATTGATAGACATTTTTAAACAGCACTCATCGGTATGCTGCTGTAAGCAGAACATTAAAGATAAACTTTCACCTAAGCATACATGCATATTTGCCATTACATGCGCAAAACCTTCTTCACAAGCATGTATGTATTGACATCATTAAATTAACAACTGGTCACCAAATGCGCTCACGCACACACACAAACAGTAGCATAACATTTTCTTTTGCATACTGATGGATTCCTCTCAACCTTAGTGCACAGATTCTACACAGAAATAATAATGAGGAGACGAAGTCCCAAATCAGGGACAGATGGTAAATATTGCTCTTATAAACTTAAAAAGTTGAAAGACCAACTGAGGGCTACCTGCAAGCAGATAACCCAAATGTAATGGCTGCAACAGTGAAACACGAAGAACATCCAATGCTGTCTTGGCCTGTAGGGGGTCACCAACAGGATTTTTGGTTTACCCTTACGTATTTTTAGGATGACTTTCTGAATCAGAGTTAAGGGTGGAAAGGCATAGAGAAACAAAAGAAAGTAGAAGGCGTCCACTTTCCAGGCTTGTGTATGTGGGACCTTTGTGCAAAATTTGGGCATCTGTTTGTTCTGGAAGGAGGCAAACAGATCTAGTTGTGGAATACCCCTCTGTGAAGCATCCATTCGTAAGAGGGAGCTGAAGTTCTGCTTAGAGAGTCTACCATGACATTTTCTGTAGAGGGAATGTACACTGCTACTAAATGGATGTTGAGGGTCGTTGCTAGAGTCCAGATTTGGATAGCTAAGCTGCAAAGGGGACAGGATCTTGTCCCCCCTGTTTATGTACCAAATGACAGTCATATTGTCTGTGATCACCTTGAGAGTTCCTGGGATTAGGGCTGTTTTGAAAGTTTGTAGGGCTAAATGGTGTGCCCTCATTTCTTTGATATTGATGTGGTCCTTCAGTCTTAGTATGGACCATTTTCCCTGCACAGTGATCTGTTTTTGGTTGTACTGTAGTACTGCACCTCAACCTAAGTCTGATGAGTCTGTGGTGAGTTCTAGCAGGTGGGCAGGTACCTGTAATGGGACACCCTGGTTGTGGTGGATGGCAGAGATCCACCACTGGAGTTCTCTCTTCAAACACTGGAGTAGTGGAAGAGGAGAGTTCAGGGGATGGGAGTGTTGGCTCCATAAGTTCAAGATCCACTGGATCTTTCTCATTGAGAGTCTTGCTAGGGGCAGCATGATTATTAGGGATGCCATGTGTCCTAGCATCTTTAGGAATTCCCGCGCTGGCAATGAAGTGAGATTGGTGAGTTTGTTAAGGTATATGCCAAGACCCAAATTTCTTTGTTCTGTAATGAAGGCTTTCAATAGGTCTGTTCTGATTCTGCATCCCAAGAAAACCCATATCTTGTGTGGGTTGCAGATGAGATTTTTCCTTGTTTATGGTGAACCCCAGGTGGGTCTGGGTGCAGATCACCTGTCTTAGGTGCTCTTGGAGGACCTGGCAGTCTTGAGATACAATCAGGTCTAGGTATATTTATTTGTATACCCTGTGTTCTGCAGTGAGCTATGAAAGGTGGTAGACACTTTGTGAACACTCGAGGGGCTGTGGAGAGCCCAAAGGGCAAGACAGAGAATTGAAAATGCCAGGAACCTACTGCAAAGTGGAGGAATTTCCTGTAATCTGGGTGAATAGGTATGTGGAGGTAGGCATCTTTTAAACCCAGGGCCATGAAGGCCTGAGTGGGAATGAGTGGTAGGAGCAAAGGTAAGGTGATCATTTTGAAGCTGCACACCTTGAGAAACAGGTTTAGGAAAGATAGATCCAGAATTGGTCTCCAAGGACCATCTTTCCTTGGAACCAAAAAAATTCTTGAAAAAAACCCTTTGTTTCTTTGGGTGGGTGCTATTTGTTTTATGGTGCCCTGGGCCAGTAGTTGTTGAATGATAGTGGGGAAGAGGTGGCCTTGGTTTGCTGGAGGTTGAGGAATTCCCTGGAAGGTGGGTAACATCCACCAAGTCATAAAGTAACCCCTCTGAATGATGGATAGTACCCATCTTTCTGTTGTAACCTTCTGACAGGAGGGTAGGGAGAGGGTGAGGTGAAGGGACAATGGGGGTGTTTTGATTTAGTAATGGTAACTCACAGAGGAGGTGGTCTGGTTTGATCAGACTGGCTCCAAAAGGAGGTAGTGGAAGGGGTGGAGTCAAACCTGGGGGCAGAGGTTTTCCTTGGCTGTCTGCGTCCCTTTGTCTGAAGAGCTGTGTGGGAGGATTGCCTCCTGACAAAGGAAGTTCTCAGAGGAAAACTTCTGTGGTATCTGGGTATGGGAGATACCAGCAAGTGTTTTGCAGTTCTTTTCCCTCTCTTGAAGGGATTTAAGTTGTTCAGCTGAGACCTGGCCAAATAGGGCTTTATTGTCCAAGGGGGCATCAATAAGTTTTGTTTGTACCTCTAGGGGTAGTGTCTGAAGTCTCAGCCAGGAGCATCACCTTAGTACTGAGCCAAATGCAGCTAATTTGGATGATGCTTCCACAGCATCGTAGCTGCATTTGGACTGCCTAGTTACTTGGGATGTTGAGAGTAGGTTAAGCTGAGTTTTAATATTGGTTTCAGGGGCCTCCAAGAGTAGGGTGGAAGCCCTGGCAACTGTGTCTAGGACATACTTAGCCAAGTGGGTTTGCTAGTTCAAGGCTCTTATAGCAAGAGTAGAGGAGGTATATGCACACCTTCTTCCCCTAGTCTATCCATAAATTTACTGTCTTTATCAGTAGGAAAGAAGGCAGTAAAAGGTAATTGCCTGGGTATCTTATCTGCAGACACTGCAATAACAGCAGGGTCTGCTGGTGGGTTTCTAGAAAGGAACAGTGTCCTGTGGGGCCTTACAAAAATGGTTAGGACTTTTAGACGCTGGTGGTTGAGAATCTGGTGTCTGAGAAGTGGCTAAGGCGGCATCCTGGAAGACCGGGAGCAAAGGGGGCACAGCTGAAGGGGATGGTTGTTCCATCTGAAGCAGGTCAAAATATCTTATCTTACTATCTGAGACCTCTGAGTCCTGCCATTTAAAATGTTCCCTCATGAGGGAGATGGTATTACCAAAGGTGGAGTCTTCCCCAGGGGACTCTGAGGTGATGGAATACTCTTTGAAAAAACGCCTGATTTAAGTCAAAAATCAGGGAGACCAACCCCATCTGAAGCTAAAGTGCCAATTGTGACAAATACATTCACATAACATACATGAATGTTAACAAAACTTTTACACATCCCATATATCCCTTTTCATAGGGGGCCGGCATTAGGTACCCGCTTCAGCCATTACTAACGGAAGGTTCCGCCAACACTTCAACAGTCCACCATATTTGGTAATAGCGTTAAGGGATGTGTTCCTTGTGGACATTGCTCCGCTTGCCCCTACACATTCAAAACTCAGACATTTACTAGTTCCAACACCCTCAAGGTTTATGACATTTTATGTTTTGGAAATTGCAGCAGTGAATGGATTGTGTATCTGGCTACCTGTTCGGCGTTTTATGTTGGACAAACGTCTAGAACACTGAGGCACTGAATTCCCGAGCACCTCATTGAGATTAGCAACAGGAAAGCCACTAATGCTTTATTTAAACACACCTTGACACATCAGACAGCTAGATTCACATTTTCTGTGATTGACATGGTCCAGGGTTCTAAGTTTTCCAAAGTTGGTTGGCACACTATACTAAACAGTAAGGAATCAAGTTGGATTATCAGGCTAGGGGGTTTGCTTAAACCTGGTCTGAATAAATTGTCATAATGATATATTCAACCAATAATTTTTGTGAATGCTAATGATGCCATGTATTTAAGGACTGGGTATTTGTTTTAATGCATTGAAGAAGGATGATGCCAAAACCGGTTTGCTTTGTGGTCTCTTACGCCACCTGTGTTCTGAGAGACTGCCTTACAGATTATCTGCAAATATACAGAGCTGAGTATATATTTTTTTGGTTATAGAGTTTAATTGTTGCTTAGATCTCTGTTGAAACTGTTGTTGCACTGTTCTGAGAGACTTATTGGCAAATATACAGAGATGAGAATATTTTTTTTTTGGTTTTAAAGTTTGTACCGTTAGTTGTTGCTTAGATCTCTGTTGAAACTGTTTCATCCCATCCACCCTAGATCTCTGTTGAAACTGTTATCTCACTGTTCTGAGAGACTGATCGGCAAATATACAGAGCTGAGAATTTTTTTTTTGGTTTTAAAGTTTGTACTGTTAGTTGTTGCTTAGATTTCTGTTGAAACTGTTTTGTCCCACCCACCTTCCCTATTTTTGGCTTGTAGTTTAAATTTGGTGGCTTTTGCAGTTGCCCGCCCCACTGTAGATTCGATCTGGGACACTCCCCCAGTCCCATCTCTTTACCACATTCTACCTAATAAACTCTTTCTGCACTTGCTTTTAGTCCTTTTTAATTTAATTACATTTTTTAAACAGTGTTTGGTCTAATATTGCTGCATACTCATGTGCTAGCTTGCACTGCATGTGAATTGTTTTTACTACTGTTTTTGCTACTTTTCTGTTAAAAAAAAATGTATGCCTGTTTTCCTACCTTTCTTGTAACTAGTGTTCCAGATACAGACTTGCTGTATCCAGGACTGTATGTAAGCTTCCAAGCCCCCTCAAGCCTTTCTCTGTTGGAGGGAAGCCTTCTAGCTTATCAATGGGAGTGGTAAGCAGTAGGTAACCGGTCTACCACATAAGGAGTGGTTCTGGCCCAGAAATTGTAGTTATTGGCCGTTTGGGCAATCTTCCATCTCTCTCAACTTTCTGATTTGAAAGCCTGCATTTGCACTTGTTTCTGTCCTGTAACTCATCTAGTACAGATGCAGATTCTTAGTTTTAGCACTTAAATTTGCTTATTCATGCTCAGCACTTGTTCAGAACTTGTAAGCACTAAATAAGCTCCTAATTACTATAGCACTCAATCTTCATTACCTAGAGGAAAACAGTTTTTGTACTTACTTTTTTCACTTGCTTAGAGAAAAACAGATCTTGTACTCATTTTTCCTCACTTATCGACAGGAAAATCGTTTTTTATTCAGGCATGTCCAAGGGTCAGCTCCCAGTGTTCTCTCCTGTGTATCTGATGAATCTAGGCATCTTGAGGCAATGTAGAAATTGCCTCATGCACACAGACAACCCTCTCCTCCTACCACCCAACACTCCAACCTGTGAGAGATACACTTATCTAGATAAACTAGAGGTAAAGCTCTCTCCAACCAAGACTGAACTTGACAGTCATGAGGAGAAGGTAAACATTTGCACCAAACCACACTCATCATAGTCTCACTAAATCTACAGCACCAAAATCCACACATAGTAACACACAAACATTCGTGGAGGCTCTCAATAATCTAAGCCGCAGAATCCTCCAAAGCAGAAACACAGCAAGCAGCCTCCATCCCCCAACACAACCCAAATGACACATAGCCCACAGACTCAGTGTGCCACACAACCACAGCCAATAAGGCATAACAACATACCCAACACACTAGTCATAGGTGACTCTATAGTCAGGCACACTGATGTCCCACTCACCAAGCTAAACAAGGAGAAGGTTACTGTCAGCTGCCTGTCAGGTGCCAGGATCCGCCACATAACCCACGCACTCAGGTTACTCCACAACAAGTACAAATTTGATTCTGTAATTTTCCATGTTGGTGTGAATGACCTGAGACGTACCTCCATGGACTACATGGAGACATGGAAGAGCTCTCCGATCTTGTAGCCCAGGTAGATATGACCCTAGCCCTGAGTAGCATTCTGCCATCGCCCAGAATGATACCACAGTACAAGGACAAAATGATTGACTTCAACAGTTGGCTAAGCTTCTGGTGTCATTCTAAGGGGATCCAGTATCTGTCTGCTTGGGATGACATGGTCGACAGACCACAATGCTTTGCCACAGATGGCCTGCACCTGTTGCCCCTGGGATTTCGGATACTCTTGCTGCCCCTATAGTGCCTTTTTTAGGCAGGGTTCAAATAAATTCAACACCATAACAAGAACAGGCAAGCAAAAACTGAGGGTAATGCTACTCAATGCTAGAAGTCTAAATCTCAAAATGCACTCACTCGAGGCGCTCCTTAAAATGGAGAACATCGATATTTGTGCAGTGACTGAGACCTGGTTCAAGGCTCAAGAGATCACCACTGCACTACCAGGCTATAAATCATACCACACTTTTCGGCCATGTAACCTGGACCGAACATCAAAGGCGGAGGTGTGTCCATATTCATTAAGGATATCCACACCTCCAGGCTAGTTGCTCAGCATAATGCATCCGAGATTATCCAAGTGCAACTAACTCTGGGCAAAACTGCAATCCAAATTGTAGCTTGCTACAGATCCCCCACCATGCCCCAGGATTCCCACTCCTCGTTTCTTGATGTACTGGAAAATATTAGGGTTCAACCAAACACTTTAATAATGGGCGACTTCAACTACCCCACCATTAATTGGGAAAACTACTCGTGTACTAACTCCTTAGCTCAACGCTTTCTGGAATTCATAAACTCCAATGCCCTAGATAAACTTATCCACACCCCCACCAGGGGCAACAACATCCTAGACCTAGTCATTACCAACATGAGTGACCGGTGTTCCACACCTGAAGTCAACTCCTCATTGGTCCGATCCGAACATAAGCTTATCACCTTTGATATCCACATCCCACCCCCCATTAAGGAAACCACAGTAAAAAATTTCTCCAAAGCCAACTTCATGCTTCTTAAGACAGAAGTGGTTAACTTCATGACACCCATGCAGATGGACAATACAGTTACAACTGCTGAATCCTACACAAATGCACTCTATAAGCACTTACACAAGTGCATGGATCATGCTACCCCAAACAGAACCGAGACGCTATCCTCCAAAGAAAGGAAGCCAATCTGGTGGTCCTCTGCCATAAGCAAACTGTACAACAGAAGTTAGAAACTGTTGCAAAACAGTGTAAAATCCCATGAGTGGAAGAGCTCCCTGGTCAACCTCAGTAAGAAGCTGAGATCCCTTACAAGATCCTCCAAAGCTAGCTATGAAAACAAAATCACCACTAAATCCAAGGGCAGCCACAAAGCATTCTATAGCTAGGTCAAGAATCTAGATGGCAACACCCAGATCTGCTCTGAGTTACAGCACAAAGGCATGAAAATTACAGAACCAACTTTTATTGCCAACATCTTGGCAGATAGGTTCAGTGCTAACTTTACCCCCCTCTCACCCCCTAAAGGGCCCATATCTATACAGGAAGAATGCAGAGTCCCTGTAATCACAACTACGCAGGTAAAAGCTGCACTCTCTAAAGCCAAAAACACAGCATCAATGGGACCAGACAACATCCTAGGCTGCGTTTTACATGAACTTCAGAACAAACTGGCTCCCCACTTAAGCACCATATTTAATAATAGCCTTGAATCAGGCTTTGTGCCCACTGAATGGTGCACAGCAACAGTTATCCCACTCCACAAAGGGGGAGCCACCACTGATCCCAGGAACTATCGACCAATTAGCCTGACGAGCCTGGTCTGCAAGGCCATGGAACGTATCATCATGGAACTCAAACAAAGATGTTGGTAACCTCCAAACTCTGGATCCCATCCAGTTCGGGTTTGTGAAAGGCAGATCATGCCTCCTGAACCTGATCGACTTCTTTGAGGCAGTCACCAAAGCCGTGGAGGAGGGTAAGGTGGTTCACACAGCCTATCTTGACCTCACCAAGGCTTTCGACACCATCCCCCATTCTGGGATTATAGCTAAACTCAATAAACTAGGTATAAATCCCTATGTCACAAGATGGGATGCCAACTGGCTCACTGACAGAACCCACACTGTAAAGGTTGCAAACTCCAAATCTGACCTCAAAGCAGTGACAAGTGGAGTACCACAGGGTTCCGTCCTAGGACCTTTCCCATTTGGTATCTACTTCTTTGAAGTACAGGCTAACACAGAAGGCCCTGGCTAACAAAGTTCGCAGATGACTGCAAACTAGGAGCTATAGTCAAGTCCCCAAATTATGTGGACATCCTACAGAAGGGCCTCACTGAGACAGATGCCTGGTGTCAGAGCCATGGCATCAAGCTCAATGCCAAAAAGTGCAGTGTCATCCTCTTTGGTAAAAACTCTGTACCCATGAACTACCACATAGGCAGCAATCTACTTAACAATGAATGCGTGATGAGACCTTGGGCCCAGGTGGACAGTAGTCTCTCATTTGATAGTCACATCGCCACAGTAGTCAGGAAGTCCTTCTATGTGGCACACCTCATCATAAAAGGGTTTTCATCCAGGAAAAGAGAGGTCACTGTTCCCCCTCTACTCGTCACTCAGACCCATTATAGAGTACAATGCCCCTTTTGGAATGTACCTCACAAGACATCTGCAGCAGCTGGAAAGGCCACAAAAGTACCTCACAAAGAGGATTACTGGCCTCAAACAAATGCCCTACACTGACCACCTCAAAAAACTCCAGCTTTACTCCGTAGCATATCGCCTACTCCGAGGTGATCTCTGCCTAATATATAAAGCTATGTCAAACCCAGAGCTGTTGGACATGCTACACCTAAAGAAATCCCAATCCCTCGAACTACATGCTCTAGGGACATAAACCTTGTCACCACAATAAACAGGACACGCTGGAGGAATAGATTCCTGTCCCACAGACTTCCTATACTCTGGAACAAGCTACCCATCTATGTCAAGCAAAGTTCTTCATTAGCACGCTTCAAGAAAAATCTTGATGAGTGGATGGGAAATAGGAAATACACCCCAGGGATCACTTTTGTCTCTCTGCTGGACAGTGGCACAGGAAAATAACTTTCCTGGGTGGCGTAAGCTATAGAACCTTGCTGGCCAGGCTTACACAGGCCCTTGGGCCAATAGCCTAGTAACTACCTATGAACCTATAAATAAGTTTATAATTTTCATCCATTGTGCTGGACTTTTTTGTGGTTTACCTACTGCCTGGATGGTTTAGTCCATGCACATCCGTATGTGCAGGTGTACGTGTGTTGGATTACTTGGTTTTTCCCACTGTTGGAGACTGCAGTGAATAGAACTCGGTGGCTGAAAAAGATTCTGTCTCATTAACTTTGGATTATTATATTTTTTGTGCCAACATTTGTGTGGGTAACATTTATTCTCTGGACATACATCTATCTGCTATTGCCAGGTTTGGTGTTTTTTAATCCAATTCATTTTTTTAATTCTGAGACATTCGCTTTCACTTGGGGCTGCGTGCTTTATTTCCAACTACACCATCATCTGTATGCCTACATTGGAATGAGCTGAATGGTGGAACAATTAGCTATTTGGGATATTTTTTTGAAAGTGTTTGACTTTATTCAAAAGATGAAAGGATGCTGAGCATGTTGTGGGCTTTTAGTGGCTATTTCACTGATGCAGGGCATGTACGTATAATTTTGGTACATTTGGGCTGGGTGAACCGTTCCTACATGGCGCCATTTTTTCTGTAAAAATATAAAGTCTGTTATAAAGAATGTTGGATTACAACTAATTTAGATAATTTTGGAGACCTGTGGTGTGTGTTTTTTTTCCCCTCAAAGAATTTGGCTGATTGACTTACATCCCTACATGTGGGCGTTGATGTTTGGCATCACTTGGTTCTTTTGATTGTGGATTTAAGGGGTTGAACTCTATTTATGGGCAAACAAATATTTGTTCCATTATTGCTGCAGCCTTTTATATGTGCTTAAGTCTACATTGGTTAAATATTAACCTTTTGGATATTAGGGTCAAAAAGATTTAGGTTGGTGTTTTTCATCAGTTGTGGATTGAGCCGAACGGCGGATCAGAAGACTGCTGGGGACATTATTCAATATCGGTTCTTTAACTTCTTAAAGGAACGGATTTTGAAGTACATTGGTTGTGTATTGGGCAACATAAGACACGGATGTTTTTGAAAGAACTGTGGGTGAGTTATAGTTACTCATACGGCGCCATTTTCTATGTTGAGCCGAAGGGCGGTTTGACATTGGATTTATGTTTTCAGTCACTAGTGATTTGTGCATTGGTTATTGAACAAAGGAGTGGTATTTTTTGACTTTTTAAGCTAAAGGTAATTAGTATTATTTCAATAAGTGTACGGAGGCGAGTCAAATGGCAGAATCGTACAGAATTCTGCTCCTTTGTTAATTCGAGCATGACTATTTTGAACTGCCATTTTGAAAGAACTAGGACGTTTAATAAATTTTTCAGTTATATTTTTTGGGGCAAACTTATTGTTTAGGTGGCTGCCCATATTTATGGCGAATTGTGTTTTTTGGGGTCTGAATTGGGGATTAGTGTCAATGTGTTCGGTGAAATTGTTTCATAACATCATTTTTTATATCTTTACATGTGCATGACGAACTTATACATCTTATGTACCTTGTGTATCAAAAGGGATATATATGGGATGTGTAAAAGTGTTGTCAACATTCATGTATGTTGTGTGAATGTATTTGTCACAATTGGCACCTTAGCCTTATATGGGGTTAGTATCCCCGATTTTTGACTCAATACATGACGTACTTATAAGTCTTCTGTACCTTATGTATGAAAAGGGATATATGATGTGTGTAAAAGTTATGTTAACATTCATGTATGTTATGTGAATGTATTTGTCACAACTGGCACTTCAACCTCAGATGGGGTTAGTCTCCCTGATTTTTGACTTAATGCAGATGTTTTTTCAAATGTCTGGTTAAGTTGTTGTGTTCTATTTCTATATATATGTAAACAAATTGCACTGTGGCTTTATATTTCGTCCAGGTTTTGAGGGGCTTGGATCAGCTTTCATTATCGATCGCTGGCTATCTAAAGGTATTCCTTGGGTTACTTTATTCACGGGGATGGTTACAACCACCAATTTTTTAGACTCTAGCTGTCTTTGACTTGAACCATTTTTTATACTGGTTTATTACCCCAACAGTTTGTTTTGCTTGGATGTATGGTTCATTGCATGTACCTTAGGGGCCCCTATTGGCTCCCTTTTGTAATCAGTCTTTTGGTGGTTCTTTTCACTAAATGTTACTATTGTGGTTACAATTTTATACATAATTTTTTACATAAATCTCCTACAATATATGTATGTGTTGCACCCATAATTCATCTGTTTCTGCTAATATTATGCTTACAGATGTTTGCCTATAACTGCATTTTGGGCGTTAGATACAAAGATTATTTTTGACACACTTTTTCTTAGGAGAAAAGTACAGTTTTGTACCTACCATTAATGTAGATGTTCGAAGATCCACATTGCTGCAGTCATAACCTGTGGGTAGTCCGCTGTCCTCGGTCGGCCCGAATACCAAAGTATTAGGCTGGCGTCGGTCATGGGCGCTTAGATCTGACGTCAGTGCGCCATGGTATTAAAGCGCATGACCGACGTCATATCCTCAGTCTTTTCTTGCCCCAGATGTCAGAAGGCCCTAAAAAGAAAGGCCACAGCCAAAAATAGAAAAAACCTCCAAAACCCATGTATAAACAACCTCTACCACCCAAACCATACAACCACTCCAAACTACAGAGGGGAAGGAGGGAGGGTAAATTGGACTGCAGCAATGTGGATCTTCGAACATCTACATTTATGGTAGGTACAAAACTGTACTATGTTCTTCATCTCACATTGCTGCAGTCATAATCTGTGGGTAGAATCCCAAAGCAAAGGTAAAGGGTGGCTGGCAAAATCATAAAGCATTGGGAGCTGCTAACATGCCCTGTAAGACTGCAGTGGCAAATCCAGCCCTAGATTTGGAATAAAGAGGGAGATGGTAATGTTTAGAAAGTGTGCACTGAACTCCAAGTAGCTGCTTCCAAAATATCTTTAGTAGCTACACCCCTTAAAAAAGCAGTAGAAGTGGCAGTAGCCCTAGTGGAATGTGGTCTGATTCCAGCCGGAATCTCCTTACCATGATGAGAATAACAAAAAACAATACAATGGCCAATCCACTTAGAAATAGTTTGTTTTGAAACAGGTTTCCCCTGAGAGGCCAAAGCAAAAGAAACAAATAACTGTTGAGACTGTCTGAACCTTTTAGTCCTGCTCAAATAATAACGCAACTGCCTGTGAATACCCAAAGTGTGCAAAATTTTTTCCCCTTTATTTTGGGGATCAGCATAAAAAGTAGGCAAATGAATAGATTGGTTCAAGGCCACATTTGAAACCACTTTAGGCATAAAAGTAGGGTTAGTACGTAGGGATACCCTATCCTTATGAAAAATCAGGAAGGGTTCAACTGCCATTAGAGCCTGCAATTCAGATACCCTTCTAGCAGACGTAATGGCCAACAAAAAGGCAGTCTTCCAAGACAAAAACTTTAACTCAGACGTAGCTGCAGGTTCAAAAGGAGGTAAAGTAAGTTTTTCCAACACAAAATTGAGATCCCAGGAAGGAGTAGGAGCTCTACGCGGGGGTCTTATGTTCTTTGCCCCTCTAAGGAATTGCTTAAACAAAGGATGAGAGAATAATGGTGGGTCACAGTCATAGTGAGCAGAAATGGCTGCAGCATGAACTTTGACAGAGGAGAAAGACAAACCCTTGTCTAATAATTCCGTAAGATATTGAAGAGAAACACTCAAATCAGGCCTGGAAACATCAAAGCTCTTTGCTTTGCTCCAAATAAAAAATCTCCTCCATTTATCAGCATAAACTTTCCTTGTACTAGGCCTTCTGGCCTCCAAAATAACATTTAAAACTTGTTGAGGAAGCTGCGACCCTCCAGGTTCTAGAACAGAATATGCCAGGCTGTTAGATGCAGGGACTGAATCCTGACATTGAGGAAATGATTGCCTGCCTGAGACAAAAGGTGAGGAATTGAAGGCAAAGGCCAAGGAGGCTCCCGTACTAAACTCCTCAGCAGAGGGTACCAGTGCTGTCGAGGCCAATCTGGAGCTATTAGAATCATGGAGGGCTTGTCTTGTCTGACCTTCAAGAGCACCTTGGGAAGGAGAGGCAGAGGAGGAAAGGCATAGACGTGAAGATTGCTCCAACTGAATGATAGAGCATCCACTTTCCAAGCTGTTGGATGAAACATCTTTGTGCAAAACTTTGGCAACTGGAAATTTAGTGGAGAAGCGAACAGATCTATGTCTGGAGTCCCCCATATCACTGTCAACTGTCGAAACACATGAGGATCCAATTTCCACTCGTGGGGATCCACCATCTGTCTGCTCAAAACATCTGCTAAGGAGTTCTGTGCTCCTGGCAGAAACCTTGCCTGAAGAGTGAGGTGCAAACTGAGAGCAGTCTCCCACAAAATCATAGCTTGCCTGCAAAGAGGGTACGAATGGGTTCCCCCTTGCTTGTTGATGTACCACATGACAGTCGTGTTGTCTGTTTGAATCAACACTTGTCCTGGGTGAAGTAGATCCTTGAAAGCCATCAATGCAAATTGGACTGCTAACATCTCCTTCAAGTTGATATGTAAATGTTGAAGTCTGGCAGGCCACGTGTCTTGAACCCATTTTCCATTGAGGTGAGCTCCCCAAGCCTTGTCCGAGGCATCTGTCGTTAAGATCTGACTCGCCTCTGGTCGGGTCACAGAGAGTCCCTTGTTTAGGTGACATTCCTGAGCCCACCACAAAAATTCCTTTTGAATGCAAGGTGTTATCCGAATGACAGTGTCCAGATCGTGGCAGTGTTGCGTCCATACATTTTTGAGATACCATTGTAGCTTCCTCGTATGCAGTTTGGCATTGGGAAGCATCAGAATACAAGATGCCATGAACCCCAAGGCTTGAAGGACTGTCCTTGCAGTCAGCCTGGACCGTAGAGACAATTGTTGGAAGTAAAGTGTAAGGTTTCTTTGTTTGTCCAGGGTCAAAAAAGCCATCTGGGAAGCTGTATTCAGTCTCACATCCAGAAAGCACATTTCCTGAGAGGGTACTAGACTGGACTTTGTTTCGTTCACAGAATACCCTAGGCACCTTAACACTGCCATAACATACTGTAGATGGTGAAGTAGCTTGTTTTTGTCTTGAGCAAGAATCAGGCAATCGTCCAAATAAGGATAAATTTGTATTCCTCTTAACCTTAAGAAGGCTATTACTGGAGCCAGAACCTTTGTAAACACCCTGGGTGCAGTAGATAAGCCAAAGGGCAATGCAGAGAACTGATAATGTAAAGTCCCAGCCCGAAAACGCAGGAATCTCCTGCAACTGGGCCTGATAGGAACATGAAGATAAGCCTCTTTGAGATCCAGAGTTACCATCCAGTGATCTTTGCCCAACAGAGGCAGAAGTTGTTGCAACGTCAACATTTTGAATTTTGGAATGTCCAGGTATGTGTTGAGGATAGATAAATCCAAAATTGGCCTCCAAGTGTTTCCTTTCTTTGGTACAAGAAACAGGCGAGAATAAAATCCTAGACCCACTTCGGACGGAGGGACCTGCTGAATAGCCCCCATTTGAAGAAGTAAAGAAATCTGTTTGCGAGCCTCTACCCTTTGCTGAGGAGGAACGTCTGGCATGCCTTTGAAAGGAGGCAATGTGTGGAAATAAAACTTGTAGCCTCAGTCTATAATGTCCAACACCCATTTTTCCTGGGTGACAAAGCCAGTTTTGCTTGAAGAGTGCCAACTTTCCTCCCAAAGGAGCTGCCAGACAGGAAGGATCTGGCAGCTGAAGATGCAGGTCATTGGGCCTGTTTACGAAAGGACTGGCCCCTGCCCTCACCTGTAGATTGTGCAGGGGAACTCCACGTTCTAGGCCTGAAAGAATCCTGAGCTCTGCCCCTACCACGTCTAGATCTACCCCTAGACTGTAAATCAGAAGAAGGATAAGCCCATCCCTTAGTAGGCCAATTCCTGCTAAACTTAGGGGGCTGCACCTGCAAAAAGTCTTTAACAGTCTGCATAGACGTAGCCTTGTCATCCATTTTCTTTAAGACAGACTCCACAGGAGTACCAAACAAAACTTCAGACTGCAAAGGAGCATCCAAAATTCTAGCTTTAACATGCTCTGACAAGTTCTGATCCTTAAGCCAGGCGTGCCTGCGAATAACTGATCCAGTGGCAGCCACCCTGGAAGAAGCCTGTAAAGCATCGAAACCACACTGCAAAGAATGCTTACCCACCTGATCAGAGGCATGAACCAAATCCTGTAATTCCTTACACTCTATGCCCTCTGCCAAAGCATCTACCTTAGATTTTAACTGAGTAAGGAGAAAATTCTGGTACTTCAACATATGAAACTGGCAATTCAAAGCCCTCATTGCTAGAGTGGAAGAGGTATACACTTTTTTACCCCACCTATCCAAAGCTACAGAATCTTTATCCATAGGAACTGGATTCTTTACAACAGAAGCCCTGACACCCTTAGGTCCCTGGCTAATAGTTTCTGGGTCAGCCCTAGGGCTCTTATACAGATATTTATGAGCCTCTGGCACTCTGTAATACCTATCTGGCTTAACAGGCGCAGGAGGCAAAGAGTCTGGATTAAGAGAAGCCTCAGAGAAAACATCCTGAACAACATCCAAAACAGGAGGTATAGCCAAAGGCCGATGTTGTGGTAAAACAAAATTCCCTAAGCCTCTTTCGGAATCTGAGAAATCCTGACCTTCCCATTTAAAATGCTCCCTCATAGAATGCAGGGTTTCTGAAAAAGAAAAATCCTCTGGAGGAGAAGCAGAAGGACTGGAATCCTCTGCATCTGAATCAGAATAAGGAGGAAAATCCTGAATGTCTTCAGCCGAAGACTCTGAGTAATCTGAAGCCTGTTCCAAACTTTCCACCTCTGGCTCCACCCTAGGCCTCTTATCTGGAGGGGGCATAGAACCCCTGATTAAGGAAATCAAATCTTCTGCCATTTTAAGCATGTGTTTTTTAGGCACAGAACCTGCAGAACTAGGACTGACACCTGAGGAAGGCAAACCAGGCCTGACCTTGGAAGATACCTTAGAGACAGAAGGAGAAGGCCTAACCACCTTAGGCAAAGAAGGGAGTACAGCAAACTGAGAGGCCCCCTCAGCCTGACCTGACTCCTGAGAGGCCACATCTTGCAAAATTAACGGCTCCCCCTGAGACTCAACTGAAACCTCGGCTGGATCTACAGATTCCACCATAGTTTCTAAAGAACCGGCGTCCGGAACGGACGACTCATCCTGCTTGGACCTTAACGATTTTTCCTTGCGCTTCTTAGCGGAAGCGGGCGTCGGAGGATCCGACGGCATATTGTAATTACACCGCTTACCGAAGACAAGCCTAGCGCAGTCTAACCTACGTTTAATGGTGCGCTTATTAAATCTAGCACAGAAGCGACACCCGACTACGTCGTGCTCAGGCCCCAAACAAGGAATAGAGAGAGAGTGGTAATCCCTATGCGGTATCTGTTTCCCACAAGAAATACAATTATTCACTTTTTCTGACATCCGGAAATAACTGAGGCAAGAAAAAACAAAAATATTCCCCAACGGGGTACTTAGCCCAACTTGGTTTCGGTCTGAAACTCAGAATACGAAAATTTCAGAACGCCGAACAGCACTTGCAAACGCTGCTTCTGCTTCGGACCATGTGGCAAAAAAGACTGAGGATATGACGTCAGTCATGCGCTTTAATACCATGGTGCACTGACGTCAGATCTAAGCGCCCATGACCGACGCCAGCCTAATACTTTGGTATTCGGGCCGACCGAGGACAGCGGACTACCCACAGGTTATGACTGCAGCAATGTGAGATGAAGAACATCCAGTGTTATGTGTATGGTCGAGAACTATATTTTTTTACCAAACTTTCAGTGGTCTCTTTCTTGGTTATATTTATGTGGGTTGCTGGATATCATGACCATTTTGGCTAGAGGAGTTATCAACATTTAAGCTTTATTGTATAAATGTCAGATTTAGGTTAGATGTGTATGTGTAGTTATTGATATTCAGTGGGCCACTATTTGTTAATATTGAGGTCTGCTTATTCAGGCACAATTTTCTGGTATAAAGGGGTTATATACGCGGTTTCAACCAAGTGTTTTTGTGCACTGAAGATGGATTTTTCTAAACTTCGACAAGGTCTAGCAGCAGACCGAGATGATCAGTTAGCATTTGGACTTGGACCCAACAATAAGGAAGGGGATGCTTCGGGGGGTTTGAATCCAGAGGACATTGTGCCAGTATGTTCTTGAAGTTGACCAAGAGCATGAAATCCCTGAGGACTAAAGTCTGACATTTGAGGCTGTTTAAGGCCTACACGGTCATAGGGATATCTCCCCGTGGACTCGGTGTCAGGATCCAACCATGGGTCACAGTTTGATGGATGACACCTTGTTGGATGAATGGGCTCAGGCCCAACATGAGGCCTCAATGACGTTCGTTGAAACTCTTACCCCCACTATGAAAGGACCATTGATAAATTTGGTGTTAAAGTACAGTCCAGTTATGCGGAGATTAAACAGTTTGAGGGGGAATCTAAGCATTTCAACCAACTAGTCAAGGACCTGTTGGTCCTTGAACAACTGAAAAATATGAAGTTACATAAGTTCAACAGAGATGTGATGGATTATAAAAAGGGAAAACCTTTTGGCATTCAACAGAAAAATGTTAGGTTTGCGGAGTCTGATAGAAAGTAATTTGGGCCAAACAGGAAAAGACAATGTTTTATATTAAAAAAGGGTCGTAATGGACCCAGCGGCACCTCAGGGGGTGAATCTTCTTCAGCCACCGACATTTATTTCACCCCTCTTTCTGATTCTCCCATTGCGAAAAGACGTCCTAGCAATGACCCTTTAGGGGGGGTAGACGCAGGGGTTGGAGGAAACATAGGGCAAATAAATAACCTACAACAGTTGTTGGACATGATAATACCCCATTAGGTTTGGAAAATAATGTACACAATATTTCCAGCCATACTCTGTCAAAAAGTGAAATAATGTTACTTAACAGAGGACTGAATTTTGTGCCTGGCTTTTTTGTTTATGAAAATGTATTGGCTAACAATGTTTTGAATTTCTGTCATTTACTGAATTTATGACTGGTTTCTGGGATACTGAAAATACTCAAAGATCTACTGATTTTCAGTTCCACAGAAGTAATTTTGTTCCACCTATGGATAAAAATGTGGGCATTTTCAAAGATTGTGTATTAAAAGATTTACACTTTAACCAATCCCTAACACCAAATATTAATAATAATTTAAGTCTGAACAACGAGCTATGCAACAGTTGATAGCCAGACAGGATCTGGTCATTTTTACCAGCTGATAAGGGAGGGGTAATAGTAATCATGGATTGGGAAAAATACTTTGCTGAGGGGGGAGAGACAGTTGGGGGGTAGACAATTCTACATGGGTATGCCATTAGACCCGACATCACAATTCAAGAAAGAAATTGATAACTTTCTTAATTTGGCTTTGGAGGAGGTTAACAAAAAAACTGTGTACCATTTAACAGTTTCTGACCCCCAATCTCAATATCTGTATCTCCTACCCAAAATTCACAAGAATTTGTGCAATCCTCCAGGTAGACCTATAGTCTCTGGACAAGGATCATTGACTGATGATAACAAAATATTTTACAACCTCTGTTGCCCCTAGTTCATGCTAGAATTCAGGACACAACCAATTTTTTACAAATCATTGAGAACATGCAATTAGAACCTGAGTGGCTAATGTGCACTTTGGATGTGTCCTCATTATATACTAGCATTCCACATTGGGCCGGGATTGAGGCTTTGCAATTCTGGTTGGATCAGGCTAACATCTCTCCCCCTGGATTCAATATGTTTTTGGTATGTTTAACTGAAAACGTATTGAAAAAAATGTGTTTTACTTTTTTGGCAAATGTTTTTGGCAAGTTAAGGGCACAGCCATGGGGGGGCATCTTTTGCCCCCATTTATGCTTATCTATTCATGGGCTATATTGAACATCAACTTATTTATGATGTTTCACATAAGCTATTTCTTTAGGAAACTGACATCTGGCAGCACTACTTGGATGATTGCTGGATGGTGTGGAGGGAGATCTATCTTTTTTGTTGGAAATTGTTGAATACCTCAAATCAGAATAAATGGGGTATTCAATTCACTTTAAATTCCAATAGAGAATCTATCACTTTTTTAGATGTGAAGATCATTAGGAATTTTGACCACACCCTCCAAATGGAGGTGTTTAGAAAATATCCCCAGTTTAATACATCATTGCATGCTGGCAGTCATCAACCCCCCCCCCCCCCAACATCATCTCCAATATACCCAAGTCGCAATTTCTGAGGATGCGCCGCATTTGTTCTACTCAGGAGACCCATGCCAGGTTTGAACAGCATCTGCATAACTGGTTTATCCAGAAGGGATATATTTGTCAGGCTAGGGATCAGGTTAGACAACAATCTAGAGTGGAGCTATTGCAGTATAAAAAATATGATATCGACAGGGATGCACAACAACCCATATGACTGGTAATCACATTTGATAGGAATTTCCAAACCTTTAAGAGGATTATCAACCAACATTGGGATATCCTAAAGGCCAATGCCAAACTTAATGACATATTGCCCTCCACTTGTTCTTTTTCTTTTCGTAGGGGGCCAACGTTAGGTTATTTATTTATTCCAGTTTGATGACTGGGGAGGTCCACTGGGCTCGGGGAGCCCATTTTCAGTGGAGGCCCAGGGAGAAAAGCTCCAACAATACATAGTTGCATGAATAATTACTAAGAAACTTTGTATTACTGACAAATAAACAGGTAGCAGTCATAAAGAAACAAATACAATTTTGTTTAGGTGTAAAAGACAGGCAAATGGCCTTGTGGCTAGATTTTACAGTACAGTTATTTATACAAAATATAAACGAGCAAGGTTAGGTAGGTGACAGGTTAGCCAGGAGTAAAAGTGGTGGAGATCTTGAGAGGTATAGGGTGGAGAGTACAGTTGCATTTCCTGTTTGAGTAAAGGAGAGAATGAAGAAGAGTTTTAAAGTTTTTTAGGTTATCGCAGGTCCTAATAGTGGAGGGAAGAGCATTCCATTTTTTGGCTAAGGTGAAGGAAAGCAGAAGTTGATCAGCTGGGCACTTGGGTTTATTGATGGTGATTAGGTTTTGGTGGGTAGATCTAAGTGTTCTGTGGGGAGTATATGGTTGTAGGATACTGGATAGTGCAGGAGACTTGGTAGGTTGGAACAGTAGTCTATAGGCAGTTGTGATTTGGAGAAAGTCGGTTATGGACTTCAAGCCAGTTTAATAAGTGAAGGGAGGAACAGTGATGAGAGGAAGATTTGGCTTTGGTAGCAAATCTGGAGATTTTATTGCAACGTACTTCTAGTTTGGAGTATAGTGAGGAGGATAAATTAGTAAGCAGAGTGGCGCCATACAGTAGACAGGGAAGGAGATAAGTACTGGCGAGAGTTAGTCTGGTAGCAGGAGAGGGGAAGTGGTTATTTCTATAAAGTAGGCAGAGTTTTATGTGGGTTTTCTTAATTTTTAGCTAGACGTGAGTATTAAATTTTAGGTGTTCATAAATGGTTACACCAAGAAGTTTGGCAGTGGGAACAACCTCTAAAATGGAGTAGTTATGGCTGGTTATTTGAAATTATTTTTTATCATTAGGGGAGGAATTAGGAGAGAATAGAAGGATTTTAGTTTTGTTAGCATTTAATGAGAGGTGATTTTGGAGCATCCAGTTTTCGGTAGTTGAGAAGGTTGTTTGTGGCAGTAGTTGGGAGATCTGTTAAGTTGGAGGCGCAGCAGATCAAAGTAGAATCGCCAGCATATTGAACAATTTTAGTATTGGGTATGGCCTTGTGAAAGTCGTTAATAAATATGTTGAATAGAACTGGGCCAAGTATGGATCCTTGGGGTACTCTAGTGGGGGTAGGATGGAAGGTGGAGGTGCCCTGGCCCCATCTGACAGCCTGGAACCTGTTGGAAAGATAGCTGGAAAACCAGGAGAGATTGAGATTAGACATGATTTAGAAGGTGGGTGTGGGAGATATCAAAAGCTTTGGATAAGTCCAGCAGAACTGAGGATACTAAATTATCGGAGTCATGGGCTAAATTGACAGTATGTAAGGAGGAGAGAAGGGCGGTATTGGTACTATGTCCTGGGCGGAAGCCGTGTTGGGTAGGAGAGAGTAGCTGGTGTTTGGTAAGGAATGGCAAGAGCTGAAGGTGGATGCATTTTTCAAGGAGTTTAGAGAGAGAGGGAAAGGATGGCTATGGGGCGGAAATTAGAGACGTTACAGTTTTTGCCACCCTTGTGAAGTGGAAAAATATATGCAGAGCGCCATAGTTTGGGTATAAAGGATTTAAGTAGGTATCTACTGATCAGGATGATAAAAAGGGAGAGAGCAATACCATCGGAGGTTATTTTTAAGGAGGAGGAGGGAATGTTGTTGGGGGCATTGAAAAAGGCTTTAGTTTAGAGAGTAGTTTCTTTATTTGGGAGGTGGAGATGGATTTGAGTTTGAAAGTAGGGGGGGCATGTTTGGTTGGGGTGGGGTTGAGGGTTGTTGTTGGTAAAGTTATTGGTTAGCTCAGCAATAGAAGAGGTGAAGGTGTTGAACAGTGAGGCAATTTTCAGGTCAGATTTGCTGGTGTCGGGGTAGGGATTGTTTGTAGTACCTGGCCTAAGGAGGGAGTTGATAGAGTTCCAAAACTGTTTGGGATTTTTTGCATGATTTGTTTGCATTTTGATATATCAGGACTTTTTATCTTTGATAACTTTTTTTTTGGCAAGGTTTCTTAGCTGTTTGTATTTAAGTAAGATGTCTGGTTGTTTAGTTTGGAGGTATATTTTCCAGGTTTTATCTCTTTGTAGCATAATCTTTTTGGCGTCTTTGGTAAGCCACGGGGTGGTCTTAGTTTTTCTCTTTTTGTTCTTATTGGAGCTAGGGAGTTAAAGACATTTAAGAAAGCTGAACTGAAAAAGTCAAGGGCTGAGTCTAACGAAAGAGTTTTCATGGGGTTCCAATTGGTATTCCTGAATGAATCAGAGAAAGTAGCAAGGTTAGAGAGGTTCAGAGTGTGGATGAACTGGTGGTAGTGTGGGGAGGTGAGGGAAGCTTGATGGGTGAAGGCAGGGAGGTGGTCTCCTAATGGGTCTGGTATAACACCAGATTGTATGACTTTATTGGGATGAGATACTAGGATCCAGTCTAGTATGGAGTCTGGGGGGTTGGTTTTGTTAGGTCTAGTGATGGCATAAGTAAGTTGAGTGTAGTTAAATAGACTGATGGACATATTGACATAGTGGGGTTAGGGTTGTTGATTTTATTCCAGCCTATATTTACATCACCCAATATGTAGGTTTCCAGCTTAATATTTGAGGAGGCCCAGGAGAGGACGTCTTCCAGGGTGTTGGTGTTGTTACCTGGAGGAATATAGAGGGAAATGAAGCAGATGTTTTTATGATTGATAATTTTTAGAAGACCTGCTACAAGTTCAGCATTACTGAAAGAAGGGATGGGATTAGAATATGGTGTAATGGACAGCTAGTTGGAGTAGATTAGTGCTACACCGCCACCTCGAGCACTTAGGTGGTCAGATTGAAGTGATTGAAATACAGGGGAAAGGAATTCAGAGTCACTTATGTGAGGTTTTAGCCAGGTTTCAGAGATGGCTACGTCAGGCGAGTTGAGAGTGAGCCAGGCATGAAAGTGGGCTGTTTTATTTTTTAGGCTTTGGGCGTTGACAGTGAGGAATTTGAGGTATTTATTGGTGAAATTATTGTGGGAGCTAGTGTGGTTAGTTGGAGAGAAGTTTGGTCCTGGATTAGGGTGAATGTCACTGGCTAAGCAAAGGTAAGTGAGATAAGGAATAAGTTGTTTTGGTTTGTACTTAGAAGTGTCTGGTAATGAAAAGGTTTGGGTTTGTAGTATTTGGTAGTGATTGGGAGAAATTTTAATTTGAAGAGAAGGGAAGGATGGGAGGGAACTAAAGAGGCTGAGATGTTGTGGACGTGTGTTGTGTGGGGGAGGCAGAGGTGGAGGGTGTAGATGGAAGTGAGTATAGGAGGTGGCATGGTATAGAGGAAGGAGGAGGAGGGATGGATGTGGAAATAAAGGTTTTAGGAGTAAGAGACAGCATGATAGGTGGGGCCTGTTGGATGTAACTGAGAGGAGGTTAAGGAATTTAGGAGGGAAGAGGTGTGGTAGTGAGAGGCAGGTGGAGTGAAGGGAAAGTGTTGGGGATTAGTCGGTGGTGAGAGGGAGGGATGTTAGGAGGAGAATAAATGTAGGAGCACTGGGGGTGGGATTGGGAAGGTTCCCGCTTCAGCCATTACAAACGGAAGGTTCTGCGTACACTTCAGCAGTCCACCATATTTGTTAATAGGGTTAAGGGATGTATTCCTTGTGGACATTGTTCCGCTTGCCCCTAAATATTCAAAACTCAGACATTTACTAGTTCTAACACCCCCAAGGTTTATGACATTTTATGTTTTGGAAATTGTAGCAGTGAATGGATTGTGTATCTTATGTTGGACAAACGTCTAGAACACGGAGAGTCTGAATTTCTGAGCACCTCAGTGAGATCAGGAACAGAAGAGGCACTAATGCTTTATTTAAGCACACCTTGATACATCACTCAGCTAGATTCACATTTTCTGTGATTGGCAGGGTCCAGGGTTCTAAGTTATCCAAAGTTAGTTGGCACACTATACTCAACAGTAAGAAATCAGGTTGGATTATCAGGCTAGGGGTTTGTTTAAACCTGGTCTGAATGAATTGTCATAATGATATATTCAACAAATAAGTTTTGTGAATGCTAATGATGTCATGTATTTAAGGATTGGGCACTTGTATTTGTTTTAATGCACTAAGGAAAGCTGATGCCGAAACCGGTTTGCTTTGTGGTCTCTTATACCACTTAAATAAGTTTATAATTTTCACCCATTGTGCTGGACCTTTTTGTGGTTTACCTATTGCCTGGAAGGTTTAGTCCGTGCGGGTGTGTGTGTGTCGGATTATTTGAAAGAACCTCTCAACCTGGGACAGGTTGTGTTTGTGTGCGTCTTACTTTTTGTTTTCTCTTCACTGGAGTAGATGGCAGAGAAAGAAAGGGAGCCGATGTCTCGGTGCATGGAGGAACAAAAGCACGACCCTCCGACTGAATGAGTCATGGTTCCCCTCTGCCATCAGGATCTGATGGCTGGTTTGCTTCAGCGGACGTACTCAAGGTTTCCAACAGTCCAGCTTCTCTCGTGGTTCCTGGGCCCAGTAAGGAAACGGAGGTCTAAAGAGATTCTGGGCTGTCATCAGTCTCAAGAATCTCCCCTGATGCCTGAGGCACAGCATGGGAATCGGGCCTGGTTTTCTTGGCCTTGTTCTGCAGCAGGTATTCGGTTGGGCCTTCTCCTCCCTCCATACCAGGCATGAGACATCAGAACCTCTGATTTTCCAAGTAAAGTTTAAGAGCGTCCAGATGGCTGCAAAGGGTTTTTGGAAAGAATGACTTGCAAATAGGGCAGAATGTATGGTCGTGGGCCTCACCTAAACAGAACACTAACACTTATCGTGCGAGTCCTTGTGAGGAATTTGAATCCCACAAGCACACTTCCCCTTTCTAGTGGACATGTACGTATTAGCAAAAAACAAAAAAAGACAATGAAAACCCCACAGGGTACTTATTTGTTGTGGTCGTTTGTAACTGTCATCTGAATTAGCGATCTGATTTCCGAAGTGGAGTTCGAGGTTCACTGTGGCAGAAAAATTCTGAAGACTGTATGTGCAGACATTTTTTTACCCTTCAGTTTAAGGCCTGGTGCAGGACGTCACACATACCCTCCTGAAGCAAGACTTTGGCATACTGGCTGGATTTAGGCGCTCCAGGCAGCAACCTCCCAACCTACTGTTATGAATACTGCAACATGTGAATAGAAGGACATCTATAAGTTATACATTTTTATCTACTGTATAAAATTGCCTATTTTATAAATGAACATTTTCTCCCCAGGCCGCTGCTGAAAAGGGTATACCACAGCCCATTTGGCTACCCTAACCAACAAAAGCAATGACTAAATAAAGGATTATATAAGCAGTATCTTAGGATGTTAAGTAAAGATGTAAACGTATAGTGATCATATTACATATCCAACACAATCTAATTTCCTCTATTACACAGGTTGAAATACAGATTAATGTTCTTAAATTATGCTGTAAACAAGGAAATTTCTTTTCCAAGAAAAAAAGGCTGGAAATGGAAACCATAAAAATGGCTTTATAGTATTGAAGAGCTATTTTTAAATAAAAAGAAGTTATGTCTTAACATAACTTTCCATCTGTGTTGTTCATCTTCTTTCATTCATCACTGTAGGGTTCAGTTCAGAGACCTCGGAACAAAGTCGGCCTTTTTATCAAGCTCTCGCCAGCCAAAAAACTCTCGAGCTAAGTACCCAGAATGCCCTTCTCCCTGTTACCTCAGATCGAGTTTGCTAGAGAAAAGGAAGTAAACCCAAAGCCACTTCTGCGCAACTACCCTACGGCACCACTTAGACCCAAAGCATCTCCCAGGAACCTCTGGAGGGGGAAGCAGGGTGGGAAGTGATGAATGAAAGACTATGAACAACACAGATGGAACGTTATGGTACGACATAACTTTTTTATCTGATGTTAATTTTCTTTCCATTCATCACTGATGGGACAGAATCCCAAGCTACCCTGAGGTCCATGGGTGGGCCTTATGGAAGAATAGTCCTGAGTACCACTGAGTCGAAGGCAGCTCTCCCTCTGGAGACCAGGTCCAATTTGTAATGACTGATAAAGGTACGAGGCTTAGCCCAAGTAGCTGCTGTGCAGATGTCATCCATGGAAGCCCTGGAATGGAAAGCTACAGATGTTGCCATAGATCTAGTGGAATGCACGGTAACTTTTGACATAGGTTCATTACTGAGGGAATAGATGAAACGTATGCAGTCCCTTAGCCATTTTGATGAAGTAATCTTGGAAACAGCCTCTCCCATTCTGGGCCCAGAACAGAAGATGAAAAGCTGTTCAGATTTGCGGAAAAGTTTGGTCCTATCTAGATAAAATCTCAACTGTCTATACACACCTGAAGAGTGAAGGCAGCACTCTCCTCTATTGCCAAAATTCAGAAAGAACACTGGTAGGTCAATGGTCTGGTTTATGAAGAATTCAGAAAACTTTGGGGAGAAAGGATGGATTCATCCAAAGTGATACTCTGTCTTTATGAAAGACCAGTTAGGGCCTCTTGATACACAACGCCTGCAGCTCCGAGACTCTTCTGGCAGATGTGATGGCTACCCAAGAACAAGGATTTCCAAGACAAAATCTTTAGGTCACACTTCGCAGCAGGTTCAAAAGGTTTATGAGTCAAAGACTGAAGGACTAGAGTGAGGTTCCATGGTTCTACGGGCTGTCTGACAGGTCTGATATGGGAAGTCCCCTTGAGGAAAGCCTTGCAAATGCATAGAGAGGATAAGAGGGGTGCCATCTATACCACTGTGACAACTGCCACTAGATGTACTCGTACGGAAGAGGCAGAGGCTCACTTATCAAAAAATTATAGCAAAGTACTGAAGCAATGCATAACTGGATGGTTTACGAGAAGCCAGAATGATGTCGCAAACAGGCAAGGAGAAATTAGGTTGCCTGGCTACTAGTGGAAGTGGAGAAACCAAGCTGTCAGCTTGAGACTGGACAGATTTGGGTGACTCAACCCTTGGGGGTGAGTAATCAGATCTGGCAGAGGGTCCAGAATCCACGGCGGGTATACTAGGTAAGGCCAAAGGAAGTGGAATCAAACTTGTCGAGGCCAGAATGGGGCTATGAGGATCACCTTGCATCTCAACTGAAGCACTTTCTTTAGAAACTGTAGGATCAGAGGGATGGGAGGATAAGCATAAAGAAGTCTCTTGGGCCAATCATGGATCAGAGCATTCCTTGGTGACTCCCTTTCTAGGGGGGGAAGTAGGAAGAAAAAGCTGCTGCACTTGCTGTTTGATGGGGAGGTGAAAAGATCACAGCAGGACAGGCCCCAGTGGCTGAATATTGCTGACACCAACTCGGGGTTGAGGGGCCACTCGTGAGGCATGAGAATGCATCTGCTCAGCTTGTCTGCAATCACGTCGGAGCTTTCCGGGATATGCGTTGCTATTAGCAAGCAGTTGGAAGGTATCGCCCACTACCAAATTCTCATGGCTTCTCGACATAGGGGATAGGACTTGGTTACTCCTTGCTTGTTGATGTATCAGACCACTGATACAGTCTGATTGAATTGCAATTGTCCTGGAAGGGAGAGCTGAATGGAGGGCCTGCAACATTAACAGCACAACTCTTAGTTCCAAAACACTGATATGCAGGTGGGCCTCTGAGGTGGACCATGTGCCTCAGACAGTCTTTCCCTGGAAATGGCCCCACCACCCGATCAGGGAAGCATCCATGGTCATAATCACTGTGGGCTGAGGAGATTGAAATGGAAGACTCCAAAGTTGTACGTCTGGCCTCATCAACCAAAGCAGGTCCTGTTTGCAGGAGTTGGTTATTCGAATCTGGTAACTGAGGAGGTAACAGTTGACAGAGACGGAGCCATTGCAGAGTACGCATATGTAGCTTTGCTAGAGGCACTATTGGGATTGAAGCTGCCATAGAACCTAGGGCCTGAAGAACTTCCCTTGCAGAAACTGTTGTTTGTGACAGTATCACTCGGAGTTGAAGCCTCAATCGATGTAGTCTGTGAATTGGGAATTATACCAGCCAGGATTGAGTACTGAACACTGCGCCAATGAACTCTGTTGTGTAGGGACAATGTTTGATTTCTCCCAATGTATCGTTATTCCCAATTTTGCCAGAGAGAGAGTATAATGTAGTGCTGTTACCAGAAGATGCTCGGTGGGGGCAGTAAGGAGCCAGTCATCCAGATATGGAAACACCTGGAATCCTTTTAGTCTCAAGTGAGCTGTTACCACTGCTATACATTTCGTTAACACTCTGGGGGCTGTAGAGAGACTGAATGTCAGGGCACAGAATTGATAATACTGGCTTCTAGCCAGAAGCGAAACAGACTCCTAGAGCATCTGTCCATCCTGATGTGGCAATATGCATCCTGGAGATCTACAGAGCACATCCAATCGCCTGCTCTTAAAAAGGGAGAAAGGACTGAACCATGACCATCTGGAATTTTGTTTGGGTGGCAGACTTATTTAAGCTGCTGAGATCCAAACTGGGTCTCCACTCCCCTGTCTTTTTGGCACTAAAATGAATCTAGAGTAAAATCCGGATCCACACTGGTCTGGTGGGACTGGTTGGATGACTTTTTTGAGACAGCTTTATAATCTCTAAAGCTGCTTCTTCCCTTTGACTGGGTGGAATGTCGGGAAGATTTCTTGGGAAATTTAGCAGTCAAGAAAGGGAAATGGTGTAACTTCAGGTGATAATGCTCTGCACCCAACAATCGGTGGTGATGGACTGCCAGGCAGCTTGGTGCAGAGAGAAACGACCTCAGACTGCTTCCAGAGGTAAGCAATCAGGCTTCTCCTCAGGAGCTCTGATAAGGCTGTCCAGAGAAGGAATCCCTGGAGCCCTGCTTACGAGGACCCCCTCGGCCCCTATAGGGGCATCTTCTGGAATTGTTACTCCCTGTGCGAGTATCACCACATGCGGCATGGAAGGGACCCTGAGATTTCTTATGCCACATCCTTCCACTCCTCTGATTCCTGGAGAACGTACACTGAGGGTTGGAAAACCGTAGTCCTATGGCAGACAGGGTCTTTCTGTCTTGTTTGCACCTGGCTAGCATGTCCTTCACTATGGAGCCAAAAAATGGTGAAGCTTCAATGGGAGCACTCAGAAAGGAAGACTTGAAAGGCTCCACGAGGTCACAAATGGACATCCAGGCATGACTCCTTAAAACAATGCCCGAACCCGCTGCTGTAGCTGCCCCTTCGGTTGCATGTGACAGCAACCTCATGAATGACTTGGATATTGATTCCAGGGTTGCGAGCTGCAAGGCCACTTTGTCCTTGACCTCAACAGAAAACGGTCCTGCGAGCATCCCAGAGAGTTCAGAGATCAAGTCCCTCTGGAGCTTCGTAAAATGTGCCAAATAATTCTGGGACCATATGGCAAAGGTCCCTGATGCAAAAACACACTTCCACACACATGCTTAATAAAAGTGGACAATTTCCAGTTAATACCTCACACACAGTGAAACTAGCTAGAAAAATACACAGTACACAAAGTGCTATAAATAACTAAGAAATAAACAAAATAAACAAAAAACAGGATACTTAATGTTACATATTATAGCTCCGAGTTTCCTCAGTGTCCTTCCTTCAATCAGTTCAGTGTGAAATGGCAGAACACTCACAACTGAATTTCTTAGGTAACAGAAAGTTGAAACCTGAGACAGCTTTTAAGAATGAAATCTCAAAAGAATCAATGAGGTGCTTAGTCTAAGCTGTAGTCCAGGTGACCTCAGTCAGCCAATGACCTCAAACAATTCTCTCTCACTGAAATGCCTGATGGCCTTGGCTAACCCAAGATGTCCCTGAATATGTGCTGAGACACACAGCCTCCACAAAAACTAGGCCCAAATACAAGCCTGAACATGGAAATGCTACAAATATCCCCACTACTTAGAACAACTGCAGAAATGCATCTCACAGCTGAAAAGCAGCAGTGAGCCTTTAAATGAAAGTTTTAATCAGCTAAAGGAGCCTCTAGAAAAGAGTTTAACTGCAACAAGTTATCAGAAATAAACAACCCAACAGATGCTTAATAAAAGTGGACAATTTCCAGTTAATACCTCACACACAGTGAAACTAGCTAGAAAAATACACAGTACACAAAGTGCTATAAATAACAAAGAAATAAAGAACAAAATAAACAAAAAATAAGATACTTAATGTTATATATTATAGCTCCGAGTTTCCTCAGTGTCCTTCCTTTAATCAGTTCAGTGTGAAAGGCAGTTGAAGTAGTTGCAGCCCTGGTGGAATTTGATCTTATCCCCTTGTGGGGTAGGTTTTCCAAGGTGCTTACAGCAAGAATGAACGCAATGGCCTATACACTTAGAAATGGTTTGCTTTGAAATGGCCTTCCCCTCTGCCCCTGCAGCAAAGGCAACTAACAGCTATTCAGTTTTCCTGAGAGGCATAGTCCAGTCCAAATAAAATCAAAGTTGTCTATGCACGTCCAAAGAGTGCATGATCCGTTCTCCTTCGTTTAGCAGATTAGAAAAGAAGGCTGGCAAATTAATGGACTGATTAAGGGACACACTGGATACCACCTTGGGCATAAATGAAGGATTGGTCCTGAGGGACACCCTGTCTGCATGGAAGATGATGAAGGGCTCCATTGCCATGAAGCATGTAACTCAGACACTCTTCTTGCTGAAGTGATGGCTAGAAGGAAGGCTGTTTTCCAAGAAAGGAATTTCAACTCTGCAGTTGCAGCTGGCTCAAAAGGAGGTAGAGTGAGCATTTCCAATACAAAGTTAAGGTCCCAGGCTGGAGTAGGGGCTCTCCTGGGTGGTCTTAAATTTTTAGCACCTCTGAGGAATTGCTTCAAGCAGGGGGTGAGAAGAGAGGTGGCTCAGTATTATAATGTGCTGAAATAGCTGAGGCATGAATTTTAATAGAAGAGAAGGAATGGCCTTTGTGAAGCATCTCTGTTAAGTATTGAAGAATATGCAGTAAGCTGGGCACTGTTGTGCCCATCCCCTGAGTTTGGCTCTAGGAACAATATCTTTTCCACTTTTCAGCATATGATTTTCTAGTACTAGGCCTCCTTGCCTCCAGAATGACATCAAGCACTTGCTTACTGAGGAATGGTATTGGATAATTAGCCTGGCTGCAAGGTTCAGAGTTTGAAGTTGGGGGTGCAGAATCTGGCCCTCCTGCTGGGACAGCAGGGAGGGGGTCTGAGGCAGGTGGCATGGTTCCAGCAGTGCCATACTGCGCAAGAGGGGGTACCCACCCGTGTCGATGTGGCCAGTCTGGTGCAATGAGTATTGTCCTTGGTTTGTCCTGTTTGATCTTTAGTAGAACTTTCGAGAGGAGAGGCAGAAGGGGAAAGGCATAAACTGAGGCTTTCCCAGGTAAAGGACAGGGCATCCACTTTCCAAGCTTGTCTGTGGGGAGTCCTTGTGCAGAATTTGTCCAATTGGTAGTTCTGAGGGGAGGCAAACAGGTCCATCTCTGGGTTCCCCCATTTGTTTCTCAAAATGCTGAATATCTTTGGTTCCAGTTTCCACTCATGTGGGTCCAAGAGATTTCTGCTTAGGTCTGCCAGTGAATTTAGCTCGTCTGGCAGGAATTGAGCTTGTAGGTGCACTTGGTAGCTCAAGGCTGTGTTCCACAGAGCCATGGCTAGTCTGCAGAGACTATGAGTGGGTTCCCCCCTGCTTGTTTATGTACCACATAACGGTGGTGCTGTCAGTCTTTACCAATAGTTGTCCTGGAAGAATTTAATCCTTGAAGGCTGTCAGAGAATTCTGTACAGCTAACATTTCTTTTTGATTGATATGCAGGTGCATTTGACTCTGGATCCATTTGTCCTGAATGCACTGCCCTACCAGGTGAGACCCCCATGCATAATCTGATGCATCTGTTGATAGGGTTTGGGCGGCAGGGGGTAGAGTGAATGGCAGTCTCTTGTTGTGGTAGCAAGCCTTTTGCCCACCAAAGGAACTCTGTCTTTATACAAGGAATGATAGGAATCACTGATTCCAGTTCCTGAGAATGTTGACACCATAGGTTTTTTTAGATACCATTGTAGTTTCCTCAGATGCAGTCTTGCATATGGAATTAGTACAATGCAAGAGGCCATGGACCCCAGGGCTTGCAGTATTTTCCTTGCAGGTAGCTGGGTCTTTGTGGTCCGTAGTTTGAAGTACGCTGTCAAACTTGTTTCTCTGGCATGAGGTAGGCTATCTGAGAAGTTGTGTTCAAGCTTGCTCCCAGGAATACAATCTGTTGGCAGGGCACTAGGTGAGATTTCTTTATGTTTATGGTGTACCCCAGTGAGGTTAGCAGTTTCTTTACAAATGCCAGATGATTTAATAGTATGTCCTGGCTTTCTGCCAGAATTAGACAATTGTCCAGGTATGGGTATATTTGGATATTTCTTTGACTGCACAATGCAATGACTGGAGCTAGGCACTTTGTGAATACCCTGGGCGCAGCAGATAAGCCAAAGGGCAGTGCAGAGAAAGTACAGTTGTGTACACGTACCATAAATGTAGATATTCAAGTGTATTCACTATTGCAGTCATTACATTTGGGGTAATCTGCTGGCAGGTTGCCCTCAGTCGGCCTGATTAACAAAGTCTTGGGTCCTGTGTCGGTTGCCCAACTGAGGGCAACCTGCCAGCAGATTACGCTAAATATAATGACTGCAACAGTGAAACACGAAGAACATCTGATAGTGCATGTAGCCTGCTCTGAAGCATAGGTATTTTCTGCAATATTCCCTTATTGTGATGTGCAGGTAAGCTTCCTTTAAGTCCAATGTTGCCAACCAGGCATTTTTGCGTAGCATGGGAAGCAGCTGATGAAGAGTTAGCATTTTGAATTTTGGGATTACCAAAAAGGTGTTTAGGATAGACAGGTCCAGGATAGGATGCCAGGGGTTGTCTTTTCTGGGTACCAGGTAAAGTCCTGAGAAAAGAACTTGTCCCCATTCCTCTGCGACAGGTTGAATAGCCCTGATACTTAGAAGAGAGAGAACTTGCTGTTGAGCCTCCGCCCACTGATTTGGGGGTAGGTCTGGCCAACCATTTGGGGTTGGTACGGTGTGGAAGTGGAATATGCATCCTTAAGAAACTATATTTAAAATGCATTTGTCTTTGGTAATGCGTACCCAGTTTTCTGCATGCAGGGCGATCTTTCCCCCTAAAGGAGCAGTCAGTTGAGCAGGGCTTGGAAGGTTTAAGGTTAAGTTATTGTGACAGTTTACCACAAGGGGGTGTCTTACTTCCAGCTTTGGAAGTGGGAGCCCCCCACAGCTTAGGCCTGTGAGTACGCCCCCCCACTGCTTAGGCCTGTGAGTACCTTGAGACTGTAGCCTACATGGTCTGCTTTTTCCTGGGTTTGGACTGAGAAGGCCTGAATAGACAGGAAAAGACCAATTCTTAGAAGTCAAATGCCTATTAAATCTGGGAGGCTGTACTTGCAAGAAGTCTAACAGTTTGCAGAGATTTAGCTTTTTCCTCCATCTTTTCAAGTACTTCTTTTGCTTTGTTGCCAAACAGGCAGTCTTGGTTTAAGGGAGCATCCAGTAATTTAACTTTAACATGATCTGTAAAGTCTGTTCCTTAAGCCAAGCATGTCTTCTAAGAACAGACCAAGTGGCAGCAGCCCTGCAAGATGCCTCTAATGAGTCAAAACCACACTGCAAAGTATGTTTACCAACTTATTCAGCAGAATGCATTAAATCCTGTAAGTCTTTATTTTCAGCACAGTCAGGAATCATCATTTTCTGTTTAAGTAGTCTAATAATCTGCTGCTGATACTTTAACATATGAAACTGGCAGTTTAAGGCCCTAATGGCCAAAGTAGTAGAAGTGTACACCTTCTTATCCCATCTGTCCAGGGCCCTGGAATCTCTATCAGAGGGGGTAGGTTTTTTGGCAGTAGTAGCCTTAATGCCTTTGGGTCCCTGTGAAATGGTCTCTGGGTCCGCAGTAAAATTCGTAAAGAGAAACTTGTGAGAGTCAGGTACTCTAATACCTTTCAGGTTTCCTGGGAGCTGGAGGTTAAGTGCCTGGGGCCAGGCTAGATTCCAAGAAGGTATCTACAATGTCCAGTACAGGAGGGATAGCTAAAGGCCTGTGTTGAGGTAGGAGTAAGAATTACCTAAGCCTCTTTTTGGAGTCGGAGTAATCCTGGCTTTCCCAGCGGAAATGCTCCCTAAGAGTGTGCAAAGTTTCACCAAAATAGAAATCTTCTGGAGGGGAAGCAGAGGGAATGGAGTCCTCTGCATCAGAATCCTCATAGGCAGATAAGGGCAAATTCTGGTCATCAGAAGAAACAGCAATATCAGAATCCTGATCAGAAGAATCAGAAGGAAAATCAGTTCTAGGTCGCAGAGGGAGAAGGCTGGCTTCCCCTAATTAGAGTAATAAGGTCTTCAGCAATTCTTATCATTTTTTAGGCATATAGGCCTGACCATGCGGTTTGGACATCGGTTTTCTAGGCATGGATCGAGTTTTAGGCCTTGAAGAAGATGGTGTCTGTTTGATATGCAAGTCAGTAGGCCTGAATACACTCTCAGAAGCCGGTGCCTGCACAGTGACTCCAGACCCATCCAAGGTAGAGACATCTGCAGGTTCCATAGTCGAAGCATATTGCGGCATACCGGACTCCAAATGGGTCTCAGTAGTGGCCTGCAAATCTGAAGTAACGGGTATCAGGGGCTGCAAAAGCGCCTCACTGAACACCAGCGAACTGGCGACTAGCTTAACGGAAGAGTCGTCGGCAGCTTTGGACCTATGTGGTCTGTCTCTGTTTTTACATTTTTTTCAAAATGTCGGTTGTCAGATGGCTAACCAAAGCCATTTCTGGACAACTGAACTGAGTACCAAAGTAGTTTGAAGCGAAAATGAACAGACGACGAAAAGTTCGAGGATTGAATAATGCACAAAAACGACAGCGAGGGACGTCGTGGTCTGGGCCTAAGCAAGGAATGCAGTGCGAATGAAAATCTTTATGAGGTATTTGCTTTCCACAAGTAATACAATTGTTAACTTTTACTGACATCAGTTTAGAGCAAGAAAAAGGATCCCCAATGGGGTACTTAGCTTTTTTGAAGACTTCGGTTCTGAAACTCGAAAATGAAAATTTCAGGAGTCGGCCAACCGGCACTTGCGAACTACTTCCGCTTCGGGCACTGCACGGCAAGAAAGACTGATGTAATGGCGTTGACTGCATGCTTTATACCTCTGATTACCTGACGTCATGGAAGAAGAGACAGCAACCGACGCAGGACCCAAGACTTTGATAAGGCCTGCTAAGGGCTACCTGCAAACAGATAACCCAAATGTAATGACTGCAACAGCGAAACGCGAAGAACACGTTGAAGTACTGTATATGAAGAGGTAACCCTCAAAATAAGAAAAGGAACACTTGCCGAGTGCTAAATAGAAAACAAGGGAGCATCTGAAGGGCATGCATGAGTTTAGGAAGGGTGCTGTTAAGAAAGCTCTTTTTCATACAGTGGATATAAAAAGTGTACTCACCCCTGTTAAAATGCCAAGTTTTTATAATATAGAAAATGCGACCACAATAAATAATTTCAAAACTTTTCCCACTTTTAATGTGACCTATAACCTGTACAATTCACTTGAAAAACAAACCTGTTAGGGGAAAAATATAAAAAATAAAAAAAAACGTACAATAAGCTGGCTGCATAAATGTGCAGACCCTTAAACTAATACTCTGTTGAAGCACCTTTTCATTTAATTACAGCATTCAGTCTTCTTGGGTACATACCTGCCATCAATCAGAGAGAGACTGATTAATCCCAAAGTAAGTTCAGCTGTCCTAGTGGGATTTTCCTGACATTTACTCAGTTGCCTGCTACAGCAAAAGCCATGGTTCACAGAGAGCTTACAAAGCATCAAAGGGATCTCATTGTTTTAAGGTATCAGTCAGAAGGGTACAAAAAAATTTCTACAGCACTGGATATACCATGGAACAGAGTGAAGACAGTCATCAAAAAGTACATCAATATGGGACAACAGCGACGTTGCAAAAACTGGACGTCCCTCCAAAATTGATGAAAAGACTATGAAAACTGGTGAGGGAGGCTGCCAAGAGACCTACAACAAACACTGAAGGAGATGCAGGAATTTCTAGCAAGTACTGATTGTGTACAACCACAACCCAACCACTGGGGATACACAAGCCAGTGCATTTCTTTGTGCCGGTACCAAGCCCAGATAAAGGGGGAGGGTTGCATCAGGAAGGGCATCTGGCATAAAACTTCGCCAAATAATTAATGTGGACACCAGTAAATATTTCCATACCCCAGTAAATATTTCCATACGGGATCAGTCGAGGCCCGGGTTAACAACCACCACCACCAGTACTGATACCCAACAGGGTGCTGGCGGAAATTGGGCTACTGTTGGCCGAAGGAGGAGAAAAGGCGGAAAGCAGGAAGAGAGGAGAAAGGCTAGGGACTGTGGTAGTGAGGGTCGGAACTTTGAATGTTGGCAGTATGACTGGTATAGGGAGAGAGCTAGATGGACAGAAGGAAGGCTGGTATATTGTGTGTGCAAGAGACCAGATGGAAGGGGAGTAAGGCTAGGTGTATCGGAGGTGGGTTCAAATTGTTTTATCATGGTGTGGATGGGAGGAGAAATGGCGTAGGATTTATCCTGAAGGAGCAGTATGTTAAGAGTGTTTTGGAGGTGAAGAGAGTGTCGGATAGAGTGATGTCTATGGAGCTGGAACTTGATGGTGTAAAGATGAATGTTGTTAGTGCATATGCTCCACAAGTTGGGTGTGCGATGGATGAGAAAGAAAAATTTTGGAGTGAGTTGGATGAAGTGGTGATGACTGTACCCAAGGGTGAGTGGTGACTGAAGCAGATTTCAATGGGCATGTTGGTGAAGGGAACAGAGGGGATGAGGAAGTGATGGGTAAGTATGGTGTTAAAGGAATGCAGAAGGTCAGATGGTAGTGGATTTTGCGAAAAGGATGGACATGGCTGTGGTGAATACATATTTTAACAAGAGGGAGGACAATAGTGTGACATACAAGAGTGGAGGAAGATGCACGCAGGTGGATTATATCTTATGTAGGAGGGCCAGTTTGAAGGAGATTGGAGACTGTAAAGTGGTGACCGGGGAATGTATAATTAGGCAGCATAGGATGACTATGATAAAGAGGAGGAGTGTGAGGGCAGCACCAAGGATCAAATGGTGGAAACTGAAAAAGGTTAATTGTGAGGTGGAGTTCATGGATGAGTTAAGACAGGCACTGGGTAACAGTGAAGAGTTACCTAATAGCTGGGTAACTACAGCAGAGCTAGTAAGGGAGACAGCTAGAAAGGTGCTTGGTATGACATCTGGACAGAGGAAGGACGACAAGGAGACATGGTGGTGGAATGGGGAAGTACAGGGGAGTATACAGAGAAAGAGGTTGGCAAATAAGAAGTGGGACTGTCAGATAGATGAAGAAAGTAGACAGAAGTATAAGGAGATGAGGTGCATGGCAAAGAGAGAGGTGACGAAGGCTAAGGATAACGCGTATGAAAGGTTGGACACTAAGGAGGGAGAAAAGGACCTGCACCGATTGGCTAGACAGAGGGGACCAAGCTAGGAAAGATGTGCTGCAGGTAAAGGTGATAAAGGATAATGAGGGAAACATACTCACAAGTGAGGAGAGTGTGTTGAGAAGATGGAAAGAGTACTTTGAGGGGTTGATGAATGAAGAGAATGAGAGGGAGAGAAGGTTGGATGATGTGGGGATAGTGAATCATGAAGTACAATGGATTAGCAAGGAAGAAGTAAGGATAGCTATGAAGAGGATGAAGAATGGAAAGGCTGATGGTCCAGATGACATACCTGTGGAAGCATGTTGGTGTTTAGGTGAAATGGCAGTGGAGTTTTTAACCAGATTGTTTAATGAAATCTTGGAAAGTGAGAGGATACTCGAGGAATGGAGAAAATGTTTTGGTGCCGACTTTTAAGAATAAGGGTGATGTGCAGAGCTGTAGTAACTACAGAGGGATTAAAATGATCAGTCACAGCAAGAAGTTTTAGGAAAGAGTAGTGGAAGCTAGGTTAAGAAGGGACGTGATGATTAGTGATCAGCAGTATGGTTTCATGCTGGGAAAGAGCACTACAGATGCAATGTTTGCTCTGAAAGTGTTGATGGAGAAGTACAGAGAAGGTCAGAAGGAGTTGCATTGTGTTTTTGTAGACTTGGAGAAAGCATATGACAGGGTGCCTAGAGAGGAGTTGTGGTATTGTATGAGGAAGTAGGGAGTGTCAGAGAAGTATGTAAGAGTGGTACAGGATATGTACGAGGGTAGTGTGACAGCAATGAGGTCTGCGGTGGGAGTGGGATGGATGCGTTTAAGGTGGAGGTGGGGTTATGTCAAGGATCAGCTCAGAGCCCTTTCTTATTTGCAATGGTGATGGACAGGTTGACAGATGAGATCAGACAGGAGTCCCTGTGGACTATGATCTTTGCAGATGACATGATCTATAGTGAGAGTAGGGACCAGGTGGAGGAGACCCTGGAGAGATGGAGATGCTCTAGAGAGAAGAGGAATGAAGGTCAGCAGGACTAAGACAGAATATATGTGTGTGAATGAGAGGGAGGATAGAGGAATGGTGAGGATGCAAGGAGTTGAGGTGGCGAAGGTGGAGGAGTTTAAATACTTGGGATCAATAGTTCAGAGTAACGGTGAGTGTGGAAGAGAGTACAGGCAGGATGGACTGGGTGGAGAAGAGTGTCAGGAGTGATTTGTGATAGACTAGTACCAGTAAGAGTAAAAAGGAAGGTCTACAAGAGGGTAGTGAGACCAGCTATGTTATATGGGCTGGAGACAGTGGCATTGACAAAAAGGCAGGAGTTTGAGCTGGATGTGGCAGAGTTAAAGATGTTAAGATTTGCAATGGATGTGACGAGGGTGGACAGGATTAGGAATAAGTATATTAGAGGGTCAGCCCAGGTTGGAAGGTTTGGAGACAAAGCCAGAAAGGCAAGATTACGTTGGTATGGACATGTGCTGAGGAGGGATGCTGAGTATATTGGGAAAAAGATGCTAAGGATGAAGCTACCAGGTAACAGGAAAAGAGGAAGGCCTAAGATAAGGTTTATGGATGTGGTGAGAGGACATGCAGGTGGTTGGTGTGACAGAGCAAGATGCAGAGGACAGGAAGAAATGGAAACAGATGATGCGCTGTGGCGACCCCTAACGGGAAGAGCCGAAAGAAGATAACTGATTGTGTACTACCATGTGACAACAATCTCCCATATTTTCCAAGTGTCTTGGACTATGGGGTAGGGTTGCAAGACGGAAGCCTTTTCTTACACAGAAAAATGTCCAAGCCTGGCTAAAATTTGCTAAACAGTATATCAATTCTCCCAAAAGTATGTGGAAAAATTAGTTATCTCATGAGACCAGGGTTGAACTTTTTGGCAAAAAACACCTCACCAACACCAAAAGAACACCATCCCCACGGTGAAGCATGGTGGAGGCAGTATCATGCTTTAGGGTTGCTTTTCTTTAGCTGGAACTGGGGCTTTAGTCAAGTTAGAGGGAGCATGAACAGTTCCAAATACCACTCACTTTTGGCCCAAAATCTTCAGGTGTCTGCTAGAAAGCTGAAGATGAAGAGGAATTTCACCTTTCAAAACGACAATGACCCCCCAAGCATACATCCATATCAAGAATGGCTTCACCAGAAGAAAATTAAAGTTTTGGAATGGCCCAGCCACAGCCCAGTCCTAAATCCAATAGAAATTCTGTGGGGTCACCTGAAGAGTGCTGTGCACAAGAGATGCCCGCGCAATCTGACAGATTTGGAACGCTTTTGCAAGGAAGAGTGGGCAAACATTGCAAAGTCAAGATGTGCCACGCTGATAGACTCCTACTCAAGAAGGTTGAATGCTGTAATTAAATCAAAAGGTGCTTCAAAAAAGTATTAGTTTAAGGTTGTGCACACTTATGCAACCAGCTTATTGTATGTTTATTTTTTTATATTTTTCCCCCTAACCGATTTGTTTTTCAATTGCAATGTACAAGTTATAGGTCACATTAAAGGTGGGAAAAGTTTTGAAATGATTTACTGTGGTCTCATTTTTTTAAATCACAAAAACCTGGCATTTTAACAGGGGGTTGTTTCCAAGCTTAGTGTGCCTATGAGGAGGACACTAATCAGAGATCCTACAGAGATATTACATATATTTTGGAAATTATGACATCTGCATAAAGCAGAGGAATGCAGACAGCAAGCAAAGGCACAAACAGAAATATTTATGGAAGACTTAACTATACCAAGGATAGAGAAAAATGAGGCTGAAGAATGAACTAAGAGGAAGGGATGAGATAAAAATGGTGCTGTTCAATCAATCAACAGTTAAGTCTACAGGAACAAATGGTATTCCTGTGGAAGTCTGGAAGTTACAAGAAAGTCATAAAAAGCTAGAAGGTTCTCTAAGAATATTAAAAAATAGGCAGATAGTATGAGCATACTGTAAGAAAGCTGTGGTGGCTGCATCATTCAAAAAAGGCAACCCCCGTCAGACCCAGCTTCATATAAACCTATTTCAATTTTAAGCCATGATGAAAGAGTTTATGCCTACAGTAGCCAACAGAATGGCAGAAGTGTTATGAAAATAGATATATACTGATCAATGTGGTTTTGTGGAGAGAAGTCAAACACTTGACAGTATTAATAGAACAACAATGACCGAAGGAAAGGTAATGTAAGAAAATGACATTTTTGATGGTGGGTCTTAATGCAGTAAAGGCAATCAGCAGAGTCGGCTGGGATTTTACGAATAGGGCAATGGTAGCACTTGCACTCCTTTATATATCAATTTACATAGGGAAAATACATGAAGAATGAAAGTCCAGAATTATGCTGGAAGGATTCCTCCCTGACGAGCTTTGCAGGAACAGAGGAACCAGACAGGGATGTTCCCTTCTTTATTTGCTTTATATTAACAGCCATTGGCAAATAAAATACGGGACTCTAATTCAAGGACATAACTGGTATGGTACTAAAGAAAAAGATAACTATTTACATATATTATGCTATTATGCACTTGGCAGCTACTGAAAAGAACAATTCACTGCTGTGGAACATTTGGAGACTGTTTCAATTCTTTTCTAGATATAAAACAAATGAAGGTATAACAAAAACTACAGCAGTAAACTATGTACCCAAACATGAATTGGTTCAGCAATACCCATATCTATTATGACATAAGAAGAAGTATTTAGGCGCATGAATTAAAATGCTTCTACTACACAGTTAAGGGGAAGTAGGAGGACACTGAACAAAGAAAATATAAAAACAGACTATGGTAGATTTGTATTATTGACATTGATAGTAAGTTGCAAACAATAAGATTTCTAGTCCCTTTAGTTTTAAGTACAGGTCAGGCATATTTTTAGCAATCAGAAGAATACTTGTGTGCAGTCATTAATAGAGCTGGAAGGAGTTTATATGGGAGTGGAGGAGGGCAAGGCTCAAGTGAGATAGGTTGTTTCTCTCCAAAGAAAAAAGCAATTTAAGATTCCCCTTTTTGACGAGGTACTTTAGCACCACTCAGTTTAAGCACATTTTATAATGCACATTCAGAAGGTTAAAAATTAAACTCAAAGGAAAGATGATGCAACAAGGGGAAGTTCAATAAACAACTAAAGAGGACGACTTTGGTTACAGGCCCTTAAGGAGAACCACCACCACACAGACTATTACAGTTATAAAAACAGCAGAAAATATTTTAAGAATTAAGCCAACAAAGGAATGGAGAAAGGAGATTTAACTAGTAGGAATGACCACAACCAGATGTGTAGAAAATAGTTAAGGGTTTGTAATTTATTGCAGAAAATTACAAAAAGTAGTAAAGTACTGGCAGCAAATATATATGGAGTAAAAGGTAAAAAGACTGATGAGGCCAAGTAGAAGCTTGGACTACATGTTAAAAGCAGCCTTCCCTACCAAAAACAGCATAGTAAGAGAGAAAGTGAGCGGGGAGTGCTAAGTGAAAGATCTTCTCATGTTGGCTTTCTACCTGCATCTGGAACAGAACCTACTGTAAAAAAAGGATAATTCAAATACCCTAACTAAAATAATCAATCAGAAGAGGTTAGAAAATATTGTTACGAGAGAATACAAAGGCAATATACAAAGCAACAGTTTGAAGACATCTGTATTCCTCTTAAGTATACAAGAAGATCAAAAGGTTTAGGATTTATTGCATGGACATGTTTACACAGATATTTTTACACCTCAAGCGGACTTTCTGCAAATTTTTCTTGTGTTGGAACCAATTACCGGAAGTGGTTATTTCTGCTAGCTGGGGAGGGATGAACTTCTAATGCAATGTTTTCTATGTAAGCTACCGTTTTCTGTAATCTAATAAAAAATCTCAATAAGAAGATAAAAAAGGCAATTGCTGGAGGTGTGATGGGAAACAAGCAACTGAAAGCGGGTGCTTTGAAAATATAAAAAAATTGCACAATTTAAAAATTCCCTACAGAGTACTTTGTTAGAAATGCTGAGGGGGCAAATTATTTTAACAAAGGAAATTATTATTTTCAGCAGGATATAGGACCTAAATTGCAGGGTCATAGTAAGACCTTAAGTTTAATGTTACTGGCTGTCAAAAAAGCAATTACTAGACAACAGAAACCAAAATCTAAACAAACCATAACTAAAGTACTGAATAATGAAGCAGAGATAAAAAAACTGAGGTGGAATCTTCAGAAAAGGGAATGGGTGAACACAGGAAACAGGAAATTTTGGGCAATAATGCATGCAAAAATATGTTCTGGAAAAAAAGTGAAATTTACAAGAAGGCAGGATATGAGCAATTTATGTAATGTTGGAGTGTATAATTACTAAAATATATGTATAAAACAAAGGAAACGTGCACAATAAAGTTAAGTCCTCACCATAATATTCCATCTGTATTGTCCATTTTCATTCCTCAACATTTGGGTTCAGATCTGACCCTTGGATTCAAATAGGCGGTTATTTTAGCTCACGGCCAGTAAAATGCTCTTGAGCTCATCCCTTAACCATAATCACCAACCCCTAACATACCTCAGATCTTGCTTGCTCTGGTTGACAATAGAATATAATTTTCTTGAGAGAAGAAGCCATGATCTGGAGCTCAATATAAGGAACAGTGGTGTCCTTATACTTCTCATTCTTCCAGAAGTCAATTGTGAAAAAAGTTGGCGGGTGGTGAGAGGGGAGTTGAGGAAGAATGAAAACAGACAACACAGATGGAACATGATGTTGAGTACATAACTTCAACTAATGATGTAAATTTTTCATTCATTCTGCAACAAATGGGACAACGTTCCCAGCTACCTAAAATCCTGGGTGGAATCAAAGGAAGGATATTCCTAAACACAGCTGAGCTAAAGGCTGCTCTTCCCCTCGATACCTGATCCAGTTTACAATGAGTAATAAAGGTATGAGGATTGGCCAAGGTTACAGCGGCACGTATGTTTGTCCATGGAAACCCCAGGTAGAAACACTAAGGTAGCAGCTCTGGACCTAGCTGAATGGGATCTTAAAGGTTCTGGTAAGGACAGACCGAATTTATTGTAGAAAAATTATATACAATCCATCAGCCATCTGGCTAAAGTTACTTTTGCAACTGATTTACCCAATTTAGAATCTGCAAAGGAAACAAATAATTGATGAGTCTTTCTAATTTCTTTTGTTCTATATAAGTAAAAATGTAATTGTCTGTGAACATGCAATATATATTCACCTTTGTTTACAAACCTAGAAATGAAAACTGGCAGATTAATGGACTCGTTAGTGTGAGATTCTGACACAATCTTAGGAAGGAAGGATCAGTTAGTAATGTTACTCTATGAAAAATCAAGTAGGGAGGTTTAGAAGACAATGTTTGAAGTTCTGAAATCCTTCTGAGAGAGGTGATAGCCACCACACAGTCTTCCAGGCCAGAATCTTAAGATCACATTTTGCTGCTGGTACAAAGGGGGGAATTAATCAAGGCCTGCGGTACCAAATTTAATTCCCACAGAGGAGTTGGATCTTTTTAAGAAGGTCTCAAAAAAAGAGTACCCGTGAAGGTGACCTTACAAAGGTTAAATGAAGCCAGGGCGGAGTTATTAAATCCCATGTGAAAATTAGAGATGGCTAACTGAATCCTAATGGTTAAGGAGCTAGCTCCCTCATTGAAAATTGTTGCAAAAATTCAACGACATTGGGGCTGAAAAGACGTCAATATGTTTTTAAAATAACCAAATAACAAACCACTTTCATTTTCTTCTGCAAAGTTTTCTTGTAGAAGCTTTATGGGAAGACAAAAATATATGACAGAGAGGGGATGAGAGCATAGGTTGTCTAGCTATTAAAGAAGTGGCAAAACCACACTGTCAGCTTTAGATTTGAGATATCTGGGTGAATCATGCCAGTCGGGTGAGACAGGCGATAAGGAATCAGATCCAGAATTCAAGGTGGGTAAATTAAATGAGGCCAAAAAATGGGGAACCAAATCTGTCGAGGCCAGTAAGGTGCACAGAGGATGACTTCACTCCAACTGTAAAGCTTTCTGTAGAAATTTGTGGATCAAGGGAGTTAGGGGATACACAGAGAAGACCAGAAGGTCAATTGTGTAGTAGAGTCTCTCTCAGTGATTTTCCCAGTGGGGGGATTAGGGCAAAGAAGCTACTACACTTGTTCAGGGGGGAGATGTAAAAAGCGAGCGCAGCAAGGCCGGCCCCACTGGAAAAAATAATTTCTGCCACCTTCATGATGAGAGACCACTCGTTAAGTAGTAGAATGGACCTGCTCAATTTGTCTATTATGTTAGACTTCCCCAGAATGTGCATTGCTATGAGAAAATGGTTGAATTAGATCACCCACTACCACACACTGACGGCTTACAAGGGGTTAGAACTGGTTCCTCCTTGTTTGTTGATGTACGAAACTACTGACATATTGTTGGTCTTAACTGCAATTATTCTCAAAGGAGTGCGCGTCTTGGAAGGCCTGCAACACTAAGAGCACTCCTCTCATTTCCAAGGCACTGACATGCATGTTGGCCTCTTCAGGGGACTAAGTGCCTTGAACTGTTTTCACCAGGAAGTGCCCCCCACCTCACTCAATCTGGGATGCAGTCATGGCTACTATGACTTGGGCTGAGGAAGAATGAAAGGATGGACTTGTAGAACCTGATCTGAGAGAATCCACCACCAAAGGTATCTCTTGCATGCCTGAGATATTCTTATTTGGGCTATGTTCATAAAGAACAGACCATTGTGTTACTAACCTACACTGAAAAATTATCATGCAAAATCTTGATAGAGGAACTAGGACTGTAGCCAGTGACAGATTCCAAGGCTTGTAGAATCAATCAGGCTGAGATTGTGGTACTGTGAATTATTTTTCTGACCTGGAATCTGTCTGTACTCGAGACAGGAAGAGAAGCTGTCATGGTCACCATGTTGAATTTTGCTCCAATGAATTCCAAAGTCTGAGATGGTTCTAACGGAGGACTTGTTGTAAATTATGGTCATCCCAACATGGGAGCAAGTCTGGATTACCTGCCCTTATGTTCTTATTAAGAGATGCCTGGTCAGGGTGGTAATGAGCCAGTCTATGTACAGAAAGACTTGGAATCTCTACAGTTTGAAGTGATCCACTATTACTGACATGCATTTGGTGAACACCCTGGGGGCTGTGGTGAGGCTAAAAGGCAATGCTTTGAACTGGAAATGACTGGCTCCCAGCCGGACATGTAGATAACTTCTGGATTGTCTGCCCATTTTTATGAGAGAGCACACATCCTGAAGGTCCGTCAAGCACATCCAGTTGAGCTTGCACTAGAAGGCCAGAATGGACTGAACTGTGACCATGACCATGTGAACCTTTGTGTGAAACTGATTTGTTCAAGTTGCCGAAATCCAAAACTGGCCTTCAGTCCCCTGTTTTCTTTAGCACTAAAAAAGAATCTTGAGTTAGTTCGGAATTCTACCTGGTCTGGTGAGACCTCTTGGATGACTCATTTCAAGCAGCTTTAGTATTTCTTGTGCTGCTGCTTTCCTCTGAGTGGAACACTGGGAAGTTTGTATACAGATGGTGATGAAAGGGAAAAGGGAATTGGATAACCTCTTGAAATAATCCTCTGCACCCATGTATCTTTTTTGATGTCAAGCCAGGCTCTCTGGTGCAGGGATAAACAACACCAGACTGCATCCAGAGGGGGTCAATCAGACCTCCTTTCAGGAACACTGGTAAGATCTGTCAGAGAAGGAATCTCTGGACTCTTGTTTCTGCAGGCATCCTCTGCCACGTTGGCGGTATCTTCTATTTGAGTTCCCCCCCCCTACTCCTGGGGGAACTATCTCCACGTGGATCTTGGAAAGGACCCTGGAACTTTCTGAACCACTTCTTGTAGCCACCTCATTGATTCTTAGAGAAGGTTCAGAAGAAAAAAAGACCCACAAGTAGTGAAGGTAGAAGTCCAGGAGCCACACAAACCAAAGTCCAAACCACAAATGCAATTTATTTACCCCAAAATCAAACCAAACACAGTCAAGCGCTTTCATTTTTAGCAAAGACTTCTTCAGAACTGCTTGACATGCTCATCTCCAACCTTTAATAATCCTAATACATCATGTGATCAAACATTCACATAACTCAACTTTAGTTTAGTAAACGCATTGATTATAAAACTTCAAGAATTGTTGTGAATATCAATTTGCATTGCATGAAGAATGAACATAAGTTTAACAATTTATTTACGTCTTTCGGCTTTTCCCCGGTTAGGGGTCGACACAGCGGAACTCCGGTCTGCTAATGATTGGCAGTTGATTTTTACGTACCGGCTTGCCAGGCCTGACGCACAACCTTCAACAAACGTACGCCCATTCACGCATGTTTCCATGCAGAAGACGCTCTAGCTGAGAATCGAACCGGACAGCGTCTTACTGTGAGGAGACAACGCTACCGCAGCACCACCATAAAATAAAAATGTTGAGAACAAAAAGGTAAAAAAAATCAGTGTTACAGCAACAACTGTATGAGTAACATGACAATCAGCCCTCAAGACATTTAAGCTTTAATATAGGTGCAACAGAACGTTCATTCAAACCGGGGGATGGTAATGGCATCTCACACAAGAATCCATATGAGCTCATTCTTGAGATGTTGTTCATCAGTGTAAACGACCCTTGGGTCTGGTTCCAAGAAATCAATCACCATAAATTTAAAAAGGTGACCAGGATAGGCAGTAATATGTCTGTACAGTGCATTAATTGTCTTCCCTTTCTTGATTTCGTTGAGATGTTAATATATTCTCTCTTTCAAAGCTTGACCAGTCTTGCCAATGCAAAACGTTTCACACGGTTTGCTTTGTGCACTATAAACCACTCCCCTGGATGAACAATGAAAATATTTTTTCACCTCAAATCTCTTGTCTTTTTGAAGAAAAAAGACTCAACACAGTATACGTTGACATTAGTTACCGTGGTTACATTTATACATACATTTTGGTCTACTGGCACTAAATTTGCCCGAATTCCTTTCCGGTAAATTTTTAAAATATTTGTCTTTCTTAAATACTATGTCAAGTTTAGAACCAAACAGTACATTACCATCACTGATGGAAGTAACAAGCCAAAACTGATTAATCACATCAATAATGTGTTAAGTGTTAAAACAAAAAGTAACAATCAAGACTTGTTCATATGACCTATCCAAATTATTACCACCAGAGGTCAATGGACCTACTGAAGATAAGGAATGCCAGGAGTTATCAAAGACTGGTAACAGGGGATGGTACAGACCGTTACTCCTTTTATCACAGACTTCATCTTTGATGGATACCAAGAGGTTTGGTGGATAACCTCTGTGGACGAACATATCCAAAGGTTTTTCAATCTCCACCAAAAATACTGCATCATCAGATATCATCCAAGTGAGTTGGACTAGATGTCCCTTGACAACTGCTCTCTCTTTAAATTTGGGGTGCCAACTGTCATAGTGAAGATAAGAACTAGAAAAAGTTTTCTTACAAAAAAATGTTGGAGCTAAAGCAACCCTTTGAATAATCTTTTGGAACTTGGACATCAAGAAATGCCATCTTGTCCTTGTCAAAGTTGTGGGTAAATTTGAGAAAAGGCAGTGCTAATGTTGATGTACATTAAAAAATCTTTCAATTTAGTCAAAGAATCTGTCCAAATGATAAAGATGTCATCCAGGTACCCAATATAAAATGACCAACTGTCAGCAAATGTACTACTGAACACACACTGATTCTCCCAATATGCCATGAATAGGATGGCAAATTTCAGGGCACATGAGGCACCCTATTGCCACTCCATTCGTTTGTTTGAACAGTTGTCCTTCAAAATATAAAAAGTTGTTGCTCAGGGCAAATTCACAACTGTGATAGCCGTGTTGGTCTCATTGTTGTTCAATAGCCCTATGTCAAAGAGCATACTTTCCACATGATCAAGTCCCTCCTTGTGTGGAATGACCGAATAAAGATCTTGTACATCTATTGTGACAAGTATACAATCCGGTACGAATCATAAATTTGCTAATCGGGATAAAAAAATCCCATGAATCTTTACAGATATGGGTAATGCAACTGGTGGATGGCTGAAGTAAATTATCCACATATTTAGCTATGTAAAAAGTTTTGCTCCTGCTTGCATCAGCAATCGGTCTCAGTGGTGGGTCTTGGATGTCTTTATGAATTTTTGGTATATCGAATATACCTGTCACCACCAGGTGTTCATTGGATAGGTATTCATAGGCACTCTTGTCAATTTGTCCCTGCACGACCCTGTCGTATAAACAGTCAATTTTAGAATAAGCAATATTAAATTCTTTTTTTTGATACCTGTGTGTACCTGTCAGTAAAAAGGAGGTTGAACATCTTATAGTTATAATCTTCAACATCCATGATGACAATGCCCCCTCCTTTATCCGGTTTCATTATTCTGATTATTTTGTTGTTATAAAGATTAAAAAGTTTTGCTTCATTCTCTGAAAGGTGAACTTTATCATTTACATTATAGAGTACTGGGGCCTTAAAGATCATAGGTTAGAACTAGGCTAACTGCCCTTGTGAGACATTTCAAGCCTAGCCAATTACCCCAAGTGAGAATCAAACCCTGCACCTTGTGTCTGTAAGGTAAACACCTTAACCATTATGCCATCCTCCCACCCCTTATGCCATCCTCAAATTTCCCTTTAACAAAGTTTTTTGAATACTAGCCCATTGTGTAAAAAAAATATTCTGACTTATTTACATTATTGTCATTGACATTTTCTAGAAGGCAAATTTCAGTGTAATCAGCAGTATTACCAAACATAAAAAATACAGTTGTGTACACTTACTATAAATGTTGATGTTATGAGTGTAATCACTCTTGCAGTCATCAAACTTGGGTTATCCTGCCAAGTGTAGCCCGCAGTCAGCCTGAATACCAGAGGCTTAGTATTTTTGCGCCGGCTACTGTCACTTTAGGACTGACGTCAGGTTGTCAGTGGTATAAAAACAGGCAGCCTATGCCATTACATCAGTTTTTCTTGCCCCAAATGTCAGGAGCCCCCAAACAGGGAGCTAAGTTATGATGAAGTAATGAACACAGGCAATTGCAAGCAAAACCAAGAATAAAAATTCCAAAATCGAAGGAGAAGAACTGAAGGAACCACAATGAATCCCTGTGTACCGAAAGTCAATCCAACCACAAAATAAATAAAAGACGTTTATTCCGCCAAACAGTCAAAAACCACGAAACAGCAATACAGTTAAGCACTTTCACTCAGTGATTACCGAGCTTCATCAGAACATAATAAATTGCCATTGCAGCTCTTAAATATCATTGCAATGTCACATAGTACAAACTCGCAACCAGTAAAAATCCTATATTTCAATTTAAATATCTAATTACGCATGTTACTATCAAAAAATGTAATCCCTAACTAACGTTGTGTTTCATATTAACCTAAAATTATTTAAAATAAGATATACAATCTACAATAATCATGGTAGTTCCGATCAAACATTAAGTATAAAAACAATGAAGATTATTGGTAAAACAAAATAAATAATAAAAAATAGTAATGCATTTCAACACTTCAATAAAAAGAATATGTATACACAGGTGTGAAAAATGGTCAACCCGTTACCACAATGATAAAGATGTGTTAATTCACTAGTATTAACTAATTTACACCCTCCCGTTGCAACACAAATGTTAATGTGTAGGGGAAATTCATAGACGGGCTGCTCTCATTTTCAAAACATTAGTAATACTAATATCATTGAGCCCTGGGGTCCTTTCTGCATCCAGCCTCAGTTGCCACAGCAACTCCCTGTATTCCAAGCTGGATTCCCAGCTACCTCCCCTCGAGTCAGCCAGAACCTGTTCCAAGACCATGAATTTGATATCCATTTGTTCACATACCAGGGAGTGCTTAAAAAAAACATTAGTGTCCTTCCTTTTACAGACATCATAGATGTGCTCATAAACTCTTTTTTTAGTTGTCTCTCAGTCTTACCAATGTAAAAGCTGTTACAGGAGACACAAATTCCTAAATAAACAACCCCCTTGAGCCCACAGTTAAAATAATTCGTAGATCTAAATCTGAATTTTCTTGTAGGAATAAAAATCGTTCCCTGATTCATCATAAACCTGCACTGTTGGCATGTTCCACATTTATATGTACCTGCTTTATCCCTGTTGTTAATAACTCTGGGTACCGAATTTATTTCAAAAAGTTCTTTCAAATTCGTACCCCTTTTTCTCACAAAATGAGGGGTAGTGGGAATGAAATTGCTGATCTCGTCATTCAGGTATAAAACCAACCAGTGCTTCAAAATTATTTTCTCCACTTCACCAGATGTGGTGGAAAATATGTATAAAATTACTCTTAAATTCATCCGTGTTCAGTACCCAATCAGTATGGTTGGTTCTCCCCAAACCTAACAAGGGGGCAAATTTACCATCTGTTCTCACTAATTTCTAGGGCCATAGAATCAATAAGTTTCTTAGGATATTCTTTTTCCTCAAACAAGGCACCCAAAATCCTAACCTCTTCCTGGAATTGTTCCGCCCTACTAGTCATCCTAGAGGCCCTAATCATCTGGCCCTTAACAATACCCTTTTTCTGAAAAAAAGGATGTCCACTATCAAAATGTAGATAAGAGTTTGAATATGTGCTCTTTCTAAAAAGTTTAGATTGAAAACTGTTATTGGTGTAGCCCTTATATAAAGTAACATCTAAGTAATTCAATTGATGTTGGCCAATATTGTGGGTGAACCGTAAAAAGTCCATACTACCATTAATGTAATCGTAAAATTCATCAAATTTCTCCCTTGGACCATTCCATAACAAACATAAATCATCCAAATTCCTAGTGTAGTATGAAATGTATTGGGACCAACAAGACCCTAGAATGTACTTCCGTTCACAATAATATCACAGTTTGCATATAAAGGGGCACATGAAGCACCCATAGCCACTCCTTTTTTCTGGTGGTAAAATTCGCCATTGAAATAAAAAATAGTAATGCATCAAAATGGTCTCCATAAATTCAAGAATTAAATTAATGCTGTTGGTACTCAACCCTGATTCAGCCACCAGAATTTTAGGTTAATATGAAACACAACATTAGTTAGGGATTACATTTTTTGATAGTAACATGAGTAATTAGATATTTAAATTGAAATATAGGATTTTTATTGATTACGAGTTTGTACCATGTGACATTGCAATGATATTTAAGAGCTGCAATGGCAATTTATTATGTTCTGATGAATCTCTGTAGTCACTGAGTGAAAGCAATTAACTGTATTGCTGTTTCGTGGTTTTTGACTGTTTGGAGGAATAAACGTCTTATATTTATTTTGTGGTTGGGTTGACTTTCGGTACACAGGGATTCATTGTGGTTCCTTCAATTCTTCGCCTTCGGTTGTGGAATTTTGATTATGATGAAGTAACACCGCCAGTAGACAGTAAATACCAATAAGCCCTGTAAGGAGTGAGGAAGAGAGGGACAATGGGGCTGGAGGGTGGAAAACCAGGACTGCAACAGTGAATACACATCTACATTTATGGTAACTCCATGTTGCAGCTTCCAGGATGTCCATGGTGGGGACTCCTCTGAGAAAGGCTGTAGAGGTTGAAGTTGCCTTAGTGGAGTGTGTTTTGGTGTTTTTAACAGAAATGGATACAGTGTGCTATTCTTTTGGAGATGGTTTGTTTTGATATGGCCTTGCCCTCTGCCCCTGGTGCAAAGCTGAATAGTAAACTGGTCAGATTTCCTAAAGGGCTTAGTCCTATCCTGGTAGAATCTGAGCTGTCTGTGCACATCTAAAGAGTGCAGGATCCTTTCCCTCTTATTTTAAGGTTTAGGGAAAAAGATTGGTTGAGAGCCACACTGGACATCACTTTAGGCATGAAACTAGGGTTAGTCCTGAGGGGCACCCTGTCAGCATGGAAAATGATGAAGGGTTCCACAGCCAAAAGTGCTTGTAGCTCAGACACTCTTCTAGCTAGATGGCCAAAAGCAAGGCTGTTTTCCAAGAGAGGAATTTTAACTCTGCTGAAGCTGCAGGCTCAAAGGAGGGGGGGGGGTGAGCTTTTCCAACACAAAGTTAAGGTCCCAAGCAGGGGTAGGGGCTCTTCTTGTGGGCCTTAAGTTGTTAGCTCCTCTCAGGAGCTGCTTGATAAGAGGGAGTGAAAAGAGAAGTAGCTCAGTGTTGTAATGTGCAGAGATGGCAGAGGCATGGATTTTAATGGAAGATAAGGATAGGCCCCTGTGGAGTAGGTCTGCTAGGTAATCCAGGATGAGAGGTAAGGATGGCTGTGCTGGGTCAGCTCCTTTAGTGTGGATCCAGGAACAATAACTTTTCCATTTGTCATCATATGATTTTCTAGTACTGGGTTATCTGGCTTCACTTATAACATCCAGGACCTGCTTGCTTAGGATGGCCACTGGAGGAGAAGTCAAGGAATAAGCCAGGCTGCCAGGTTCAGGGTGTGCAATTGTGGATGCAAGAACTCTCCCTCCTGCTGAGTCAGGAGGGTTGGAATAGAATCTGAGGGAGGTGCCATGGAGGCAACAGAGACTGCACTTTTGTGAGTACCAGTGCTAGCATGGCCAGTCTGGGGCAATCAGGATTGCCCTCGGTCTCTCCTCCCTTATTTTGAGTAGTACTCTGGTAACAGGAGGAATGGGGGGGTGCATAGACTGAGAAGTTTTCCCAGTGGAAGGCAGGGCATCCACTTTCCAGGCCGTGCTGTGAGGTTCCCTGGTGCAGAATTTGCTGAGCTGGTGGTTGTAGGGGGAGGCAAATAAGTCCACCTTCGGGTACCCTATTTCTGGGTGACAAGGCTGAAGGTGTTGTGGTTTAATTACCAATCGTGTGGGTCTAGGAGATTTCTGCTTAAGCTGTCTGCCAGAGAGTTTTGGTTGCCTGGCAGGAATTGGGCATGCAGATGAATATGCAAGGCTGAGGCCGTGTTCCAAAGTGTCATGGCTAGCCTGCAGAGTGGTTTTCCCCCCTGCTTGCTGATGTACCACATCACTGTGGTGTTGCTGGTTTTGATTAGAAGACACCCTGGAGAGAGTAGGGATCTAAAAGCTGTCAGAGCATGCTGAACAGCTAGCATTTCTTCCTGGTTGATGTGCAGATGAATTTGATTTGGGATCCAGTGGCCCTGAATGCACCTGCCGTCCAGATGTGCACCCTAAGCATAGTCTGATGCGTCTGTGGTTAGGGTCTGCATGGCATGGGGTTGTGTAAAGGGAAGTCCCTTGTTGTGGTTGCATGCTGCTGCCCAGCAAAGGAACTCCTTCCTTAAGCAAGGTATCATAGGTATGATAGTTTCCAGGTCCTGAGAATGACAGTACCAAGGACTTTTTAAGTACCACTGAAGTTTCCTCATATGCAGTCTGGCATATGGAATTAGTAGAATGCGGGAGGCCAAGAACCCTAGAGCTTACAGAATTTTCCTTGTGGATAAATGGGTTCTGGTGTCCATTTGAGAGAAGTAGCCTGTCAGATAGGCTTGTTTTGCTGGAGTAAGGAATGCCATCTGGGATGCTGTGTTCAAGCTTGCTCCCAGGAATACAATTTTTTGACTGGGGACTAGTTTGCATTTCTTTTCGTTGATAGTGTACCTCAGTGAGGTTACAAATGTCAGGTGCTGCAACAGCTTTTCCAGTCTGCCAGAATCAGGCAGTCCAAGTAGGGGTAATTTTGAATATTTCTTTGTCTGCAAAAGGCAATGGCTGGAGCCAGGCATTTTGTGAAAAGTCTGGGAGCAGTGAATAAGCCAAAGGGAAGTAGAGAGAACTGATGATGCATAGATCCTGCCCTGAAACATAGATATTTCCTGCAGGAGTCCCTGATTTGGATATGCAGATAGGCCTCCTTTAGGTCTAGTGTGGCTAACCAGGCATCTTTGGACAGCATAGGGAAAAGCTGGTGTAAGGTGAGCATTTTGAATTTTGTTACCACCAGGAAGGTGTTTAGAATGGATAGATCTAAGACTGGGCGCCAGGTGCCCTCTTTTCTGGGTACCAGGAAGAGTCTGGAATAAAAACCTTTGCGTATCTGTTCTGCAGGAACAGGCTGAATTGCCCTGATGGAGAGTAGGGACTGAACTTGGTTTTCTGCCTCTGTCCACTGGTTTGGAGGAAGATGTGGGAACCCTTTTGGGATTGGCAGCATGTGGAAATAAAATTTGTACCCCTGGGATACTATGTTGAGGACCCATCGATCGTTGGTGATGGAGGCCCAGTTTTTTGCATGGTAGGCAAGCTTTCCTCCTAAGGGCATGGGCAATTGGGCAGAGGTGAGAGGAGGATTTGAGACGTCATTGTGAATTCTTTCTATAAGGGAGTGGCTTAGCATTCCCTGTTTTAGAAGTGGAAGTACTCCATTGCTTACATCTCTGCATACCCTGAGACTGTTTTCTGGGGGGTCTGCTTCCCCTAGGTCAAGTCTGAGGTGGCCTTGAGGGGGCTGGAAAGGACCAATGTTTTGAGGAGCAATGTCTACTGAATCTTGGAGGCCATACTTGCGAAAAGTCTTTGACTGTCTGCATAGACTAACTTTTTCTTCCAAATTTTTAAAACCTCTTCTGCTTTGGTGCCAGACAGATTATCTTTGTTCAGAGGTGAGTCCAATAATTTTAATTTGATATTGTCTGGCAAAGTCTGCTCCTTAAGCCAGGCATGTCTTCTAAGTACAGAACCTGTGACTGCTGCCCTGCAAGATGCTTCTAGGGCGTCAAATCCACAATGCAGGGTATGCTTACTGACTTGGCTTGCAGAATGCATAAGCGCCTGTAATTCTTTATTTTCTGTACAGTCAGGGAAAGTAGATAATTTTTGCTCAAGTTCCATAGTATGTTGCTGGTATTTCAGCATATGGAACTGACAATTTATTGATCTAAAAGCAAGAGTTGCAGAGGTGTTTACTTTTTTACCCCAACTGTTTAATGCTCAGGAACCCCTGTCTGAGGGGGTGGAATTCTTAGCTGTAGTTGTTTTTATTCCTTTAGGGCCCTGGGAGATGACCTCTGGGTCAGCAGTAGGATTCTTGAAAAGAAATTTGTGAGAGTCAGGGACTCTGTAGTACCGGTCGGGTTTCCTAGGAGCAGATGTCAAGGTATCAGGAGTTAGACTGGATTCCATAAAGACATCATCCACAACATCCAGAACAGGAGGGATAGCTAAGGGTCTGTGCTGTTGTAAATCTAAAAATTCCCGGAGTCTCTTTTTGGACTGAGGATAAACCAGGCATGCCCAATGCAAATGCTCTCTCAAGGTATGTAAGGTTTCACCAAAAGAAAAATCCTCTGGAGGAAAGGCAGAAGGAATGGATTCCTCTGCATCTGAATCCTCAAAAGCAGATAAGGGCATGTCTTCATAATCAGAAACCTCAGAGTCGGATTCTTGGTCAGATAAAGCTGCTGGGGACAAGTCTCTCCTTTTTAGCAGGGGAAGGCTGGTTTCCCCTAATCAGCATGACAAGGTCTTCCACCATTTTAAGCATCTGTGATTGTGGCAGGTGCTTGAGTTTGGGTCTTTTTTTAGGCAAAAATATCACTTTTCTAAGTATCAAAATCAATAAATTGTCAGTTGGATGGTTCCCTTATGTTCCCCCTCCTGCACAAAGCTGGTTAGACAAGGTAGAAAGAGCCCCAAAACACTGAGTTAACTGAGAAGAAATACCTTCAGGAGAGCCACTGCTGCTCTGAAGCTGATGGATTTTCTCCAGAAGAGAGGCCAAATTGCTTATTCCAACTCAAATTTGTTAGACCAGGTCATTGGTGAGAGACCCAGAACCTCTACCAGAAGCCATAAAACAGTCCAAAAGAAAATAACCAAGAACCACAAGTAGTGAAGGTAGAGGCCCAGCAGCCACACAAACCAAAGTCTAAACCACAAATCCAATTTATTGACAGCAAAAACAGACCAAATGCAGTCAAGCGCTTTCATCTATAGCAAAGACTTCTTCAGAACTGCTTGACACTACTTGTAGTTCATGGTTTTGGCTGGTACGAAACCAGCCAATCACAACAGTGTATTTAGATGATGGACAGGGCAATATTATAAATTCAGCTGAGGATGACATTGTGGTTCAACAGGAAGTAGTTTCACACAGACCAGTTTCTAAGGCGCTCTAAAAGACTGAAACAAAGAAGGAAGGCACAATGGAAATTTACAGCAGGAATTCAATTCTGGGATAGAAATTCCAACTTTGAGTATTTAGGAGCTTGCCCAAAAACTGCTGTGACTTACTATAGACAAAAATAAAAACAACAAAAAGAATCCATGGTCAAAAAACTTCAAAGGGAAGAAAGACATCAGGAAGAGGAACGTTATCAAAGCAGGTAAGTAAACCAGGACTTGTAGAACAGATTTATTACCTCAGTGACTGACTTTCATTCCACCATGGGGTTTTTTGATGAACAAATCTCTGTAAATCATTGTGTGTTTTCTACTGGCAAAACGACCAGCAACAATGATTCAGTGTGTAATGGTAATGCTTGCAGCCAAGAAATTCCTGGCTGTGGGAATAAGTGATATGAAGCATGTCGACTGTCCTATTTTGAATGAGATCTCCCCAAATTTTATGTTTGGTAATACTGGTGATTACACTGAAATTTCCCTTACACAAAATGCTAATGACAATGTAAAGAAGTCAGAAAGTTTTTTTTACACACAATACAAGTACTGGTAACTTTAGTACCAAAAAGGATGGGAATGATTTTTTGAATGACGACTGTCAACATTTTTTTGATTCAGCAGATACTAATGCAGCGAACATGGGATTTGAAAGAGTTTGCACTGACCTAAACAGTACAGTTGGTTTTGATTGTTTTAAAGCTAATGGTAATGATTTTACTTATGTAAATAATTGTTCTGATGAGATAATATCAGATTTGCACAATGATTCACAACAAATGCTGGTTTCTTCTTCATGTTTGGTAGACTCTACTTGGAATGATTAAGTTACATCATTTTTAACAAGGAAGTTACCAGTGTTAAGTGCAATATCTTCAGTCATCCTGGTGAGTCAGAGAATTCTGGAACTGACTAACTGCCCCATTATCAAATGTACTCCAAATCATGAAAACAAATGTACTATGTCTGCTGTTATAATGGATAGGGGGGTAGTGTATTAGAGGGGTTGGAAGATATTACTACACACGTTTTAGATGGGTTTAATAATTCTTGTACTGTTAACAAAAGAGCCAGCACTGAAGGGGCTGGAACCGTGTCTCCTTATAATCAACCTATGCTCTCTTCTTCCTTTTCTACCCCACACACCAAAACAGATGGAGGGGATCTTAACGGTGTACCCATACCATTTAGTTATTTACCTCTCTTAGATGACAATTTACAGTTCAGTGAATCCAATGATGGAAATCTACTTTTGAATTGTTTAAGGCCTTTTAGTGAGACTAAAGGGAACATCACTCATCAAAATACAGAATGCATTAATCTTGAACTAGCTGCTGGTAAATCATGGTTTTTGGTAGTAGGGGATACAAATAGCAGTACGGTGGAAGATGACATAGGACCTAGTTGCATCCAAAACTCTAAAGATTTTACAGTATATAATTTTTACAGTGACAACATCTCAACAGAGCATGCTGATGTTCCGAGTAAGGGTTTGAGTTTTGTACCAGCCAGAAAATTCAATCTAGCTGAAACACTCAGATTTAAATTATTTACTTGTAAATTAAATTTAGCCCTTTGGTTGAAGTCGGCAGGTACTAACACTAGGGCTGACATGAATACAGGTCTCAAGAAATCTAGTTCTTTCAACCTGTCCTTAAATAATGGGCTAGTATTGTTCAACAACCTTTGTGAAAAGGAAACTCGAAAACTTTGTTTAAGGCCCAATAATCTAATGTAAATGATAAAGTTAAGCATTCAGAGAATGAAGCAAAACCTTTCAATGATCTTTGTAACAACAAAACAATCAGAATAACGAAACCCAATAAAGGAGGGGGGATTGTCATCATGGATGTCGAGAATTTTAACAGAATGTTCAAGCTCCATTTTACTGACAGGTACACACGGGTATCAAAAAATGAACTTAATGTTTTAATGCTTATCCTAAAACTGACTGTTGTTTATACAACAGGGTCATGAAGGAACAAACTGACAAGAGTGCCTATGAATACCTACCCAATGAACACCCAATGGTGACAGGTATATTCTGTATACCGAAAATTCATAAAGACATCCAAAACCCACCACTGAGACAGATTGTTGATGCAGGCAGGAGCAACACTTTTTACATAGCTAAATATGTGGATAATTTAACTTCAACCATCCACCAGTTGTATTACCCATATCTGTAAAGGTTCAAATTTACAATTCGTACCTGATTGCATACTTGTTGCAATAGCTGTACAAGATCTTTACTTGGTCATTCCACACAAGGAGGGACGGAATTGGGTGGAAACTATGCTCTTTGACATAGGGCTATTGAACAGTGACACCAACACGGCTATCACACAGAAGCAATTTGTACTCGATAGTACATTTTCTGACAGTTAGTCATTTTATATTAGGTACCTGGATGACATCTTTATCATTTAGACAGATTGATGAAACTGAATGCTTTTTTTTAATATACATCAATAGCACTCCCTTTCTCAAATTTACCCACAGCTTTAACAAGGACAAGATGGCATTTCTTGACATCCAAGTTTCAAAAGATTATTCAAAGGGTTGCTTTAGTGCCAACATTTCTTTTAAGAAAACTTTTTCCAATTCTTATCTTCACTATGATAGTTGGCATCCCAAATTTCAGAAGAGCAGTTTTCAAGGGACAAATAGTCCGACTCTATCGGATATCTGATGATGCAGTATTTTTGGTGGAGATTGAAAAACTTTTGGATATGTTTATCCACAGAGGTTATCTACCAGACCGCTTGGTATCCATCAAAGAAGTATGTGACAAAAGGAGTAAGGGTCTATACCATCCCCAGTTACCAATCTTTGATAACTCCTGTCATTCCTTATCTTCAGTAGGGCCATTGACCACTGGTGATCATAATTCAGACAGATCGTACGAACGAGCCTTGATTGTTACTTTTTCTTTAAGCACTTACCACATTGTTGATGTGGTTAATCAATTTTGGCCTACTGTTACTTCCATCAACGATGGTAATATACTGTTTGGTTGCAAACCTAAGATAGTATTTAGGAAAGACAAATGTTTTAAAAGTAAAGGAATTAGGGCAAATTTAGTACCAATAGACCCAAAATGTATGTATAAATGTAACCATTGTAACTACTGTCAACATATACTCTGTTGTGAGTTTTCAAAGACAAGAAATTTGAGGTGAAAAAATATTTTAATTGTTCATCCAGAGCAGTGGTTTATGGTGCACTTTGCCAACAGTGTAAAGCATTTTACATTGGCAAGACTGGTTGAGCTTTGAAATAGATTATATGAACATTTCTACAAAATCAAGAAAGGGAAGACAATTAATGCACTGTACAGACATATTTCTGCCTATCCTGGTCACCTTTTGAAATGTGTTGATTGATTTCTTGGAACCAGACCCAAGGGGCTTTTACACTGATATTCATCTTCTCAAGAAAGAGCTCAAATGGATTCTTGTGTGTGATGCCCTTACCCCCCTGGTTTGAATGAAAGTTGTTCTATTACACCTATATTAAAGCTTAAAAGTCTTGAGGGCTGATTACGTCATGTTACTCATACATTTGCCACTAACACTGATTTTTTTTCAAATCTTTATCAGCATTATTTTTATTTTTAATTTTTTTGTTAAACTTATGTTAATTCTTCATGCAATTTAAATTGATATTCACAATTCTTGCTGAAGTTTTAAAATCAGTGCGTTTACTAAACTAGAGTTGAGTCATGTGAATGTTTGACCACATGTTGATCACATGATGTGTATTAGGATTATTTAAATTTGGAGATAACCATGTCAAGCAGTTCTGAAGTCGTCTTTGCTAAACATGAAAGCGCTCGACTGTGTTTGGTCTGTTTTTGCAGTCAATAAATTTGATTTGTGGTTTGGACTTTGGTTTGTGTGGCTCCTTGGCCTCTACCTTCACGCCTAGAGAAGGTTCTTTCAGGAGTCGAAAAATGTACTCCTACTGCAGAGAGGGTCTTTTCATCTTGCTCAGTCCTGTAGTGTGTCTCCTTTACCTTAGGGCCAAACAAACTGCCGTCAAAAGGAGCATCGACTAATGAGGACTTGAAGGGCTCCACAAAATCAAATAAGTGCATCCAGGCATGCCTCCTAATGAAATGCCTGAATCTGCCACCCTTGAAGTACCTTCAGCCGCATGTGAGATAAGCCTCATGGACAAATTAGAAATGGATTGTAGGGTTGTCAACTGTGAAACCACAGAAGTCCGAGTCTCAGCAGAAATGTCCCCGAAAGGGATTTTGACAGTTCCTTCATCAAGCCCTCTGTAGTCTTACCAAGTGTGCCAAGTAATTCAGTGATACAACGGCAAATGTTGCTGAAGCATACCCAAACTTCCAAATCTGTCCAAAGCCCTAGATTCCCTTGTTAGGGGGATGGACAAAAGAACTTTGCTTCAAAAGTTCCTTCTTTGTGGCAGCTCTCAGGACTATAGCATCTATGGGCACTCTCTTGCTCCAAAACTCCCTTCCTACAGGTGGTACCAGAATCTGATCCGGTCTTCTGGGGATTGGCACAACTGTGTATGGCTCCTTCCACATCTGCCTAGAGATAAAGTCAATGAGCTTAACAGCAAGCAGAGTTACCTAGGAGGTAGGCAGGTCAGACACAAAGGCCTCCAGGAACAAGGATTCCCCTGGGGAAGGGTTATTGGTAGACCAACCACCCCTCTACTTGATCTCAAGGACATTTCCAAATGAGACATCTTTGGGTGATTATCTTGAGGACCCTTCCTCTTAATCAACATCAGTATCTTCAGTGACGGACTCCTGAGGGGAGTCCAAGTGCCTCCTCTTGCACTTCCTAGGGACTTTGGTGAGGTGTGCTGGAGAAGTGTAAGAAGAAATAACACACTGCTGGGTAACCTGGACACTTTGGGCTAGCTGTGCCTGTGGCATAGAATGATGAGGCTCAAGGCACAGAGACACAGGGGATTCAGTGGAAGATCTGAGGGGGTAAAAACAGTCTGTCCTGCGGAAGTATAGAAACCTCTCTCCACCACCTCAAAGTCAAAATGTTTGGGGATAAGGAAGACAACAGAGCCGAGAAGCCATGCTTCTGCTCCATCAGCTCCATCTGCCCCAAAGGCAGTCCACCCGAGGCAAAGGTCAGAGTCGAGCTGTCCAATGCCAAGGCTCCAAAGATAAAAGTCTCCTCCAATAACTTAGGAAATGACTAATACCTCAGATCCGAGAGTCATCAGTCTCTGAAGCTGTCAGAGCCAGTGCACTCAGAGACAGTCTCAGAGCTGAAGATACTATAATCTTTGGATCTGATCCAGATGATCCTAGGAGACTTAGATTCAAGGACTCAAACAGTAGGTGAGATCAGAGAAGGAGCCAAGAATGGAGTAGTACAAACAAGGGCTTCCTGACCTAAAGGGGTAGGAGCCGGGAGAACTCTCATCTGAATCTGCACCAAGAGAAATGTCCTTATCATTCTGGCCATATCAGCCTCGGTCAGACTACAGCAAGAACGAGAGATGGAGACCTAGAATGCTGGCAGGACTCAAGATCTAGGGAAGGTACTCTAGACGGTACAGGGTCTATGGAGGGGGAATACCTGGTACTGGGAAAAGGCTTCGGATCCAAAGAGCTATGATCTGAGGAAGCCATTTTAGACTCGTATGCTGGCTGAGCTGCAGCAGTCTTCGGATCAGATTTGTGCTTTTTCTATGGTGGTTCCGTGATGGGCTCCGACGAGGGAGTCAAGGATCCCAAAGGCCTTGAAGGCTTAGTGGAACGCTCTTTAAGCTTCAGTTTGGGGGTGGAGCCCCAGAAATCGCCTCTGAAAAAGAAAGTAACAATCCTTTCAGGATTAATTTAGTTTTTGTCTATCCAAACTTGCTTTCGGGTTGAAAGCCTTGCAGATATAGCAATCTACCTGTAAATGGTCTGGGCTCAAACAGCAGATGCTCAAAGCTTGGGCACTGGAAAGAGGCAACTTGTGCCCACATTTCAAGCACTTTTTTAAGACAGGAGGACCGTTTTCAGACATTTTAAAATAATATAAGAAAAATAGTAGAAAGAAGGCTTTTTTTGTTTGTTTACTAACAAACAAATAGCAAAAGTACCAAAAAAAAAATACCAACAATGGTAACTAGTGTGTCTAAGAGGGAAAGGGGAAAAGAGCTTACCACTTCAGTAAGTGTAAAAAGGGAGGAAACCGTGACAGGAAATAAGATATTAAAGGAATAAACTTAACTCCCACTCTACTCAAACGCTCGAGAGCTCAAAGTGACCACATCCAACCTCAAAAGCGGTAAATGAGATCTGGGGTATGTTAGGGGTTGGTGCATTACAGGTAAGGGAGGAGCTTGACCGCTTTTTGGTGACAAAGAGCTGAAACAACAGCAGAGTCGGATCCAAACCAAACTCTTGATAAATTAATGAAAACTGACATTATATGGTTTTCTTTTCCACAAGTGTATGCATGCCCACGGCATTCTTTAAATATTGTGATTTTAATAAAGGTGTTTATATATATATATATATATATATATATATATATGTTAAAAAAAATTACCTCAGCAGCCTTCTAGGAGGGTTGGCAAATTTCATCTTAGCAGGAGCGGGGTCTATATCTTACCTGGAAGATACTGCAATCTACAGCCAAGTCTACCTGTGTTAGGGAGATAGAAAAGGTCAGTTTTAACTGTCAATCCCAACAAATGTCAGGTAGGAATGGTAAGTGACTTAACTGATTCACAAAACTGATAGTGCTAAGATATGGCCACAGCCTGCCAAGACTGATGTCAATGTCATGGTCATTCAATCATGGTCTACCCTTGCTACAAAAGCGTACATAAAGGCATTTCTAAGGATAGCAGGTACTAAAGGAGTTTGTCCACACTACAGTAGGATAACCACTACCCTTACAGACCTTAACAAAAACTAGATAAGGTCTGTGAGCAGGCAATCACAGCACTAAGAGAGGCCTTGAGTGGTCTCCCCTCTGTTAGCACGGACTAAAATCAAGAATTTATTGTGAAGGTAGATGCTTCAAACCATGGGGTGGGGGCGTCCTTAGTTTTGTTTCCTCATAGAGGAGAAACCAACACATACAGCTGCAAACTTCAGCCCAGGTAAAAATTCTACATAGTTGGAAACAAGTGCTTGGCCAAAGTTTCAAGTTTAACAGCAGCTTCAATTTTATCTGTATAGTAGAAAGATAACAGTTGCTATGGACCACATACCTTAATAGTGGTTACAAAGGACAAGACAGAAAACTCCTTAGATGGAGTATAGGATACTAGATTGGCACTGCTAATACCAATGTAGATGGTCTATCAAAAAAGGCAACAAGTCAGTATACCAAGGGAAAGCACTCTCTCAAGTGTCATGTTTTAAGTTTCTCAAGAAAACTTCAGTGTAGATGGCAAAAGATAATGTGATGTCAAAGGACAAATATGCCAATATTTTCAGTGTCATAATGTAACAAATCTGTGAGTAGCATTTGAGCTTTGCAAAATCTTCAGCAGGAAAGCAACAAATTTGAGAACTTGTGACCTTTTTCTAAACAAACTGTACATTCAATGCAAATTTTCCAGTGGAATGTAAAAATGTGAATTTTCCATGCAATGTATTAAAGTATACAAAATTTGCAACTGCTTTCTGCTAGGAAATACAACTGTACATAGGATGTGCAATGTATGGCAGATGTGAATGAAAACAATGTAATCATGCTGCCCTACGATTACAAGATCTGCAACTATTCATGGACCAAGAAAGTAAAGAAGTGTACCGTCTTTACCTCATAAACACAAGGTACAGGGCTTGATTCTAACCTCAGTTTATTGGCCCTTCAGTGCAATTAGTTTAGTATTCACCTAAAAACAAGTGCAATTATTGCATTTTTTTTAAAGAGGTAACTGCCCCACAGTAGAAAAATAATAAACTCATTAGCATGCAAATGTGAAACTTTTTCTCAACTGCATCTGTAACCTGCAAAGAGAGAGAGAAGGGAAAGACAGATGATAGAGGGAGGAAGAGCTACTTTGGTGTTGTGTTGTACAGACTTGTGAGATGCTTCTGCACTTTTTCTCTGCCTCTAACATGATGAAACATCCATTTTGGCTTAGGTCAGCAATTCTTTTAATCAATAAGAGTTGGGGAAAGTCTAGCTGTAGACAGATCTTTTACCTTCTAGTAGTATGTTCAAAAGGATTATTTTCGGTTTCTTCTGAACAATTTCATATCTCTCTGCATATCTTACTACTAAATGCCTTGTTAAAATAATAAGAAATAATTAATTCACTTTTTAGCTTTTGGCTGATTTACTTATTCATTAAACTTTAAGTGAGCATTTATTGCTAATTGCTGACAAACTGCTGGCATCGATCTTTAACAGGCCGCACTGCTGTGATACATACCATCACTTCTGTTTATAATTATGTTGTTTATTAATAAAACTGAAACAGCCCAAGCCAATAATATGGGGTTGTGGCAGTTTACTACCTCAGGCCAGTACAGAAGGCTGTAGTGTTGCAGAATACTAACAGCATTCCCTGGAAATAAGTGGGTGTCTGAAAGAGTTTATTCAAAAGTACAGTTATTGTGGGCAAGTGAGCAACAGAAAGCAATGCAACCTAGAAACAGATACGACAGACCAAAAACTCTGCTTGGTCTATTCTTTGGTGTTGACAGTGTACACCAATACCCACCTTAAAGAATAAATTTCCTATACGCTCTTGTGAGCAAGCTGCACTTACCAAGTTGTTCAGTGGTTCATATTTGTGTGCTTCTCTGTACTTTAATCTGTTTAGCATCAGTGGTGAGACTTGAAAGGCCGTACCAGATAATCTAAATTTAAGATTTTATACTTGAACATTAATTTACTCGTGGGCAATGGAGCAGATGTAAGCACATTAGCCTTTTCATGCTTTTTACAGAGTACTTGGCCAAAGTTCTTCCTGATTTGATTTATCTTTACCAGTGTGGATTTGTTCAATAACAGCAGATGTTGGACAGTATTTTAACGACCTTACTGAAAATACATGTTCCTAATTGCACGGGTGCTCCCCTGCTCTTAATTTTGAGGATGAAAAGGCATTCAGCTGAATGGAATGTGGCTTTTTATTCAAGGTGGTAAAACAGATGGCCTTCTCTAAAGAGTTTTTGAATCTTCTATGGAACATGTGGGCAGTGGAGTCCTGCAACTGGTCTCCCATCAAAACGCTTCCACTAGACAATGCAGTAGAATACTTCAACTCATTTCTACACATCCTCAACCATCTAGCCCCAATAAAAACAATCAGAATACACAGCAACCCTGCTCCATGACTACAAAGCACCACAAGGGCTTTACTAAAAGAGAGGGATCAAGCTTGGAAAACCTGGCGCCAACACAAAACACTCACAACTAGCCAAGCCCACCGTTAACTTAGAAGCAAAGCTAACAAACAAGTTAAGAACAACAAGCAAAATCACTACACTTCCCTACAAAAAAAAACATAGCAACAACCCTCAAAAATTCTGGGCCACAGTGAACCACATCCTCCAACCGGGTAAAGCAATGACTCCCCCAACTAATATTGACGGTTCAAACACATATAGCCTTTAGTTTCAACGACTACTTTACTTCTTCTATACTTAAGCAATACAAATCCCATTAACCACCCCACAACCTCCTACAACACCAAACTAACTCCACCCCATTCTCAGTCAAACCAGTACCAATATACAGCATCCAGAAATTATTAGGAAAACTTAAACCAACCACCCTTGCTGCCGACAATCTCCCGGCCGAATACCTTCAACTAGCATCTACAGCCATAGCCTACCCCATCACACTGCTAATAAATCTATTACTGAACACACTGTGCCAGCCTTGTGGAAAACCTCTTTCATTATCCTCCTCCACTAGGGCGGTCCCATCCAGTGATCTTTCCAACTATCAAACCATTACAATCCTCTCTCCACTATCCAAACTCCTAGAAAGATGCATTCACCAACAACTCACCCACCTCCTCACTAACAACCTTTTATCAAACTCACAACAGGGCTTACACGCCCATCCCACAGCACCACCACAGCCCTAATCAACTTCACCATAATTAAAAACACATACAGGAACAAAGGTAATCTTGCCTCTGCCACATTTCTAGACTTATCCAAAGCTTTCGATACAGTTTCCCCACAATAAACTCCTAAACTGCCTCAGATCTCAACCTTGACAACCCCACCCTACAATGGTTTAAAAGCTATCTAAACAACGACCACCAATCTGTCAAATGGCTTAACTCTCTATTCCCCCACTCCCAGTCACAGCCGGCGTACCCCACGGCTCCAACCTCGGCCCCCTCCTGTTAAGCATTTTTACAAATCAACTCCACTCCGCAACTACAAACACCAAAATAGTCCAATATGCAGACGATGCAACTCTGATCTGCTCTTCATTCAACATACAACTTCTCCAACAAAAAAACAAACAATCCCTCATTGAAATAGAATTTTGGATAAACAATTAACAGTTAATATTAAACCCAAAGAAAACACAACTTATGCTGTTCCACTCTACAAAAACCCAAGATACTACCTTCTCTATATCCGCAGCTAACAAGACTCTCATCACCCCAGTCCCAGAAGCTAAGTTACTAGGATTCACCATTGACCAACAACCAAGTACAACAAACGTATATCCCTCACTGTCTCCAAAGTCCATAAAAAAGCTAGGGATCCCCTCTATCACTGTAAACTACACCTAACTTCTAAAGCTAAAATCACCATAGCCAGAACCCATCTGCTAGCAACTATACTATATGCATGTCCAATATTAACAAACCTAAATAAAACGGACCTTAATAAACTCTCCACATGCTATAACAAAATCACCAGATATACTGCCAATGCCAGATCACACTCCCACGACTGCCAATCCCTAAATAAACTACACTGGTTAGAATTCCCAAATCTACTATGATACCATCAACTCAACCTGGCACACCAAATCTTATACTATCCAGAAAAACACCATGCCCTGTCCAGCATCATAACCTTCTACAATTCAAACAGGCAGTTACAATCTACTAATAAAGCTTTAATAGAAAATATCCAGTATAAAAATAGCTCAGGTGAATCTCTCTTCACTAACATAGTTGCTAAAATCTGGAATAACCTGACTCCTGACCTCAGACTACTAAAATGTGCAACCACCTTCAAAACCAGGTTAAAATCCTACCTATATGCCAACCACTTATGTATCTGCAAAGGTCCTCCCTGAACTCCCTTCCTGCTGAATGAGGGTACCCACTATGCTTTAGTCAAACACATAACACCATATTACATCCTCTCTCTTTGTACATACTGTAAATATTGTTTGTATGCCTATACTATACTAAAATTCTACATGTCTATAAAGTGCAAGAACACATGACTGTACTTATTTCTGTATTATTAGCATGTTAACCTTTCTACATTTGTAACTTGATTGTTATTATATACATTGTTCATACTCAACTTTTTTCTGAAGCTTTTCTCCCCAAGACTCTGCTAAAAACTGACACTAGCTGTCCAGCCGAAACATCCTGGTAAACCAATGTTAAATAAATAATAAAATAAATGTACATGCATGTAATGTTAATGACAACCATTATTTGCTCAGCCAACTCTCTGCATTATCTCCAGGAAATAACTCCTTACTCAAACGATGTTTACCAAATTTACACCTATGCATGAAAGGCAAATAAAAAATAAATTACTTGTTCTGTAGGTGATAAAGACTTCAGATGTTAAAATTACAGTATGACAAACATGATATAAAAAAAAATCTGAGACTATACTACTGGGGGTAACATCTATGATGCATTAGAATTAGACCTCCATAAAAATCAGTAAGAAATAAGGGTTGTTATGCAAGTCGGAGCAACGTCTAACTCAAAAAAGACAAAATAAGAAATGGCCACAACAGTTTTTCTTCCAAGCCTACTATACACATCTACTAATAAATAACAGTTAAACAAACTGGAGTCATCTTATAAGGTAGCTACATTTGTTGCTAGTCTTTGAAATATTGCACACCATTGTCTTGTTCCATACATCTGCCTTGAACTCCAAAATACTATTACCGCTTACAGGCTCATCTTAATACCTGTGCCGTTCATGCTGCTCTATCAGACGTATTATACATCAACTATATAAAGAGACTGCAAATGTTAAACGTAGTGCCTAAAGTAGTTTCCAGTTGCTTTCTGGATTCCAGGGTGGGCGGCTTCTTCAAACAAGCTAACACTCAGCTAGGTTGCTCAAAAAGTGATTCATGTCAGTCGAGAGTTCAAGGCAATGAAGAGCTCAAGGCAATGAAGAGCTCAAGGCACTGAAGGCAAAGGGCAATGAAGCATATACCTGCTTCCCTATCCTGTCCGATGTTTTGATGGGCTGGTTCACAGAGAGTGCCCAGGAATGGAGCCAATTTCAAAGAAGTCTGAATGGTAGCTCTGAGAAGAAGCTATGATCCTCCCCATTATCTCAAAAAATGATCTTACAATAAGCCAGATCGAAGACACCCCCCCCTCAGCTGTCTGCAACAGTCTTACAGAAGTGGGAGGTGCCAGTGAAGGTAGCCCCAAAGCAGCATGATCAATGGCTTTGAGGAGAGCAACAGTGCCAGAGCCTCTGCACACTATAAATGGAGGTATACAAGATGGATCAGAGGATGGCATCAAAAAGCCCACAGTCCCATGACCCACCACACACTAGGGCACAGAGTTGTGTGCGTCTGATCTGAGACCAAGGACAAAGTCGGAAGATCCAATCGTCCCCCCAAGGAAACAGATTCTGGGGGAAAAAGCAGCTCTAAAGCCACCAGTCCCAATGAAAGGACAGGGAAAGGAGTGAAAAAAGTAGATGAAATAAGGCCTGCCCATTCAGCCCTCTGAGGGACAGGGGGTGGAGGAAGACATCCATGTTGATCAGTGCTTTCAAGAAAATTGGCACCATACAATCTTATCTCAGAAAATCTTAAGAACTACAAAGAATGAAAAGATGATGCCAGAGAAGGATGAGATGGAATATGAACAAATTCCTTCTCAGATATTTGGCTCAATAGTCTTTTGGGAGATCTGGGAAATCTATCGTCTTGGAGAAAGATAGAGCCAAATGAACAGACCTTTTTCAGCACGGAGATTGGTGGATTTGGTCTGGCAGTCTCTGGTGGGGATGATCTAGCCAAAAAATTGGATTTTCTTTTTCTGGAATCCTTATTGGCTTCTCACTCTCTGCTTTTCTTTTTCTGTCTCTTTCAGGCTCTCTGGATCTGGAGGCAGTAACCCCAAAATAATTAATTTGTTTGAATGGTCTGGTAAAGCCCTAGAACAAAAAGACTATACAGAATGAACAGTCTGCAAACAGATGGTCCACCATTCCCCCAACACATCACACAGAACTGACAGGTGTCCTACGAGTATCTTTGCGCTGGACTTTCAAGTACTTGCAGAAGTTCTTCTTGACCTTATCCTTATTCATAATGTGAGAGATACAAGCACAAAGACAAACTGTCAAATAACTTGAAGCTACAAAGGCGGTGGTGTTTCCATATTCATAAAGGATGCGCACACCTACAGACTGGTAGCCCAACAAAACACATCAGATATACTTCAGGTGCAGCTAACATTGGGTAAGACAGTGATTCAGGTCGTAGCCTGCTATATATCCCCAACCATGTCCCAAGACTCGCACTCCATGTTCCTAAGCACCCTTGAGAATATTAGGATCCAACCTAACTCTCTCTCATACTGGGCAACTTCAACTACCCCCCCATTAACTGGGAAAACTACTCGTGTACCAATACACTTGACCAACGTTTCCTGGAATTCATCAGTTTCAATGCCCTGGACCAGCTTGTTCTTACCCCCACTAGAGGTAGCAACATCCTTGACCTAGTGATTACTAACATGGACGATGGTTGCTCTACACCAATAGTCAACCCCCTCCCTGGTAAGATCTGACCACAAACTAATCACCTTGGAAATCCACATCCCTCCAAGTTGCCCCGCAAAGTTAACCATCATGAAAAACTTCTCCAAAGCTAACATTGGGCTTCTAAAAACAGAGGTGGCTAACTTCACAGCACCAATACAAATGGAAAATAGTTGCATGACCACTGAATCATACACCAATGCACTCTACAAACATGTACACACATGCATAGATCTCGCGATATCCAATAGAACCAAGACTGTCTACTCAAAAAAAGAAGCCAATCTGGTGGTCCTCTGCCATAAACTCTGCAACAAAATGAGGAAACTGATGCGGAATAGGGTGAAGTCCCAAGACTGGAAAAACTCCCTTATCAGCTTCAGCAAAAAAACGAGATCTCTCATCAAATCCTCTAAAGCTAGCTATGAAAACAGAATTGCAGCAGATAGTAAAGACAACCACAAGGCCTTCTATAGCTATGTAAAGTATATCCATGGCAATACCCAGATTTGCTCTGAGCTACTGCACAATGGTACCTTCTATATCGAGCCAACAGATATTGCCAATATACTGACTGACAGATTCGGTGCCAACTTTACCACTACCTCCCCCACCAAAGGGCCAATCACAATACCAGTAGATTGCCAGGCACCCAGTATTACTGCTGCACAGGTTAAAACAGCACTAAGGCCAAAAATACAGCTTCTATGGGACCTGGCAATATCCCCGGCTGTGTTCTACATGAACTACAGAGTGAACTGGCACCTCACTTGTGCGCCCTGTTCAATCACAGCCTAACCTCAGGCTTTGTCTCTGCCAAATGGCACACTGCTACAGTCATCCCTCTCCACAAAGGAGGAGCAACTACAGACTATTGCCCCATTAGCCTGACGAGTCTGATATGCAAAGCTACGGAATGCATAATCATGGACCTAATAAACAAGGATATAGGGAATCTCCAAACTCTGTATCCCACACAGTTTGGTTTTGTGAAGGGTAGATCATGGCTGCTCAACTTCTTTGAATCAGTCACCAGAGCTGTGGATGAAGGCAAGGTGGTTCATACAGCCTACCTTGATCTGGCCAAAGCCTTTGATACCATTCCCCACTCAGGAATCATAAAAAAACTGACTAAGCTAGGCATCAACCCCAATATCACTAGGTGGGTTGCAAACTATCTTACAGATAGAACCCACAGTGTGAAAGTAGCTAACTCCAAGTCAGCCTGCCAACCAGTCACGAGTGGAGTTCCACAGGGTTCGCTCCTGGGTCCTCTCGTGTTTGGTATCTACTTCTCAGAAGTCCAGGCCAACAGGAAGGGACTCTGGCTGACAAAGTTCACAGATGATTGCAAGTTGGGAGCTATTATTGAATCCTCAAGTGATGTTGACATGCTACATAAAGGCCTCACTGAGACAGACTGGTGTCAGAACCATGGCCTTAAGCTCAATGCCAAAACATGTATAGTCATCCCCTTTGGGAAAAACCCGGTTCCCATGAATTACCACATCAATGGTAGTCCACTGAACAGAGAAGGCGTTATAAGACTTCTGGGAACACAGGTTGACAGCAAATTGTCTTTTGACCACCACATTGCCACTGTGGTCAGAAAGTCCTTCTATGTGGCACATCTCATTACTAAGGGTTTTGCATCCAGGAAGAGACAGGTTATGGTCTCCCTCTTTAGGCCAATCATAGAGTACAATGCCCTATTTGGAACGTACCTCACTAGACATCCTGCAACAACTGCAGAGGCCGCAAAAGTACCTCACAAAGAGGATCCTAGGCCTTAAATACTTGTCTTATATAGACAGACTCAAAAAACTCCAACTATTCTCTGTCTCACATCGCCTACTTAAAGGAGATCTCTGCTTGACTTACAAAGCCATGTCTGACCCAACACTGTTAGAAATGCTACATCTAAAGAAATCCCAATCCCTCCACACCACATGCTCCAAAGACCTCAACCTCATTACCTCGATCAACAGAACAAGCTGGAGGGACAAGTTCATAACCCAGAAACTGCCCATGCTATGGAATAGACTTCCCATACATGTCAAACAGAGCACCTCACTGGCCCTCTTCAGAGAGATCTTGATGAGTGGAAGGGAAATGGAAAATTCACCCCGGGGATCACTACAGTGGTTCTAGTTGACAGAGGCACTGGGAACTAAGGCCAGGTGGTGCAATTCCAGGGTAATCCTATGGGCTAGGCTTGTAAAGGCTCCAGGGCCATTAGCCTAGTACACACCTATGATTAAAAGAAAAAAAACAGTATATAACCAACTGACAATACCTTTTTTCTTCTTTTGGGAACAATAAAGAACAAATAAGCAAGTTTCTGCAGGCCAGAGGACCTGGTTGACACTAGGGATGTCAAAGTAATTGAACCACACTCTGGAAAAATAGATTCCTGTCCCAGAGACTTCCTACACTCTGGAACAAGCCACCCATCTATGTCCAGCAAAGGTCTTCATTAGCACTCTTAAAGAAAAATCTTGATGAGTGGATGGAAAATAGGAAATACACCCCGGGGATCACTTCTTTGTCTCTGCTGGACAGTGGCACAGGAAAATAACTTTCTTGGGTGGCGTAAGCTATGGAGCCTTGCTGGCTAGACTTACGTAGGCCCTTGGGCTGATAGCCTAGTACCTACCTATGAACCACTACAACTTTCTTGCAAGATGATGGCACTTCACCCATTTCAAAAAACAATGCTAAACAAAACCTTCCAAATCTTTTTTTTTCTTCCCTGCTACTTACAAACTTTCACAGGACTACCATCTTTCCCTGGAGACTTTGCTGACTATTTACCATCTTCTCTCATTTCCTCTTATCTTAGCTACTTATTGTTGAGCCTCCCACTTTCCTATAACTTCACCACAATCAAGTTTTCCACACGTAATGCTGTGTCGTGTTTTTTTCTGACACCTTTAACAATTTCACATATTACACAGCAATAAAAAAAATTTAAAACAGCAAACAAATCATTACGTTTCCTTTCATGCATTATCCATACATATGGTTTATTTCTTAATTATTCTTTAAATAAATAAATAAATATATATATATATATATATATATATATATATATATATATATATATATATATATAGCTCAAGTGTTAACGCCTCAGAAATTCCATACAAACTCCTGAACATTATTCTGCATTATCATGTTTTTTATAGATTCCCTTGACTTCAGTGTTGTTTGCTCCTTACGAGGAGATATGAAGTATCAAAGGCAAGAATTAAAGGGGAGAGGTTCCTCCTGAAAAGTTCTGTTTGAACAGAGGAACCAAGCAGGTCTGCCCCCCCCCTTGTTACTTGCTTTATATTTATAGCCAAGGAAATAATTGGCTTGGTAATTAAAGTTTTTATTTGCAGATATGTTGTACCTGATAAATACTGAAAAGAACATCTCAGTGTTGGGGAACATGTTGAAACAGTTTTAAGTATTTTCTGGATATAAAGAACAATGAAGATAATTTATGGCTATAGCCTTGTTTTATATACCCCCCACACAAATTGGTTCAGCAATACTCATAGCTATGGGAACAAGACAAACTGAAGTATTTAGGAGTATGGATTGAAAAGGTTTCTGTTATAGCATATATGGGAAGAGACTAAACAAAATACGACAAAAAGTAAAAAAAAAAAAAAAAAAAAAACTGGAAGCTCGTGTTTATGGATACAGATTGCAAGAGACAAGCAGTGAAAATGTTTTTAGTCCTTTTAGTTTTATATACAGGTCAGACATATTTTTATTAACCAGAGGAGAACCTGTGGACAAGACGACAAATGTTAAGCGAGATAAGATGATCCTTCCAATAGAACAAGGTGGTTTAGGAATAGCTGATTTGAAGGGATATTTTAGAGCTACAGAATTAAGGCTCATACACAACACAAGCAGAAGGTTGTAATAAAAAATGAAAAGGATGATGATGAAGGGGAAAGTTCAAAAAGTGTAAGATTTTGAATGCTGATACTTAGAGTGATAACCATACAACAGAGTTTTATCTTTCTAAGTAGTGGAAAGTACTCTAAGAACTAAGTAAACAAACAAAAGAAAAAAGAAGTTTGACAATAGGGATGACTTCAAGTAAGGGTACAGAAATTTAACAGGGGGACTAGAATTTACTGGAGAAACCTGGCAAACGAACCAAGGTAATAGGAGCAAATAATTAGAGATGTAAATGTAACAGTCTGAAGAAGCAAAGATGATGTCTGGACTGCAGGCTAGTGACTGCCTTCCCTACCATGGACTGATATCTCAGTACAGGCAAAGAGATGACTCTTTAGTGAAAGACCAGCTCTGGTACAGTTTTTAGCTGAATCTAGAAAAGACATTGCCTTTACAAAAGGGATAATTAGTAGGCATACAGAATCATCATCTTTCGGCTTTTCTCGTTAGGGGTCGCCACAGCGGATCATCTCTCTCCATTTCTAACTATCCTCAGCATCTTGCTCTGTCACACCAACCGCCTGCATGTCCTCTCTCACCACGTCCATAAACCTCATCTTAGGCCTTCCTCTTTTCCTCTTACCTGGCAGCTCCATCTTTAGCATCTTTTTCCCAATATACCCATCATCCCTCCTCAGCACATGTCCAAACCAACACAATCTCGTGTCTCTTGCTTTGTCTCCAAACTGTCCAACATCAGCTGACCCTCTAATACACTGATTCCTAATGCTATCCATCCCAGTCACACAGAGTGCAAATCTTAACATCTTTAACTCTGCCACATCCAGCTCTGACTCCTGCCTTTTTATCAATGCCACTGACTCCAAACCATATAACATAGCTGGTCTCACTACTGTCTTGTAGACCTTCCGTTTCACTCTTACTGGTACCAGTCTGTCACAAATCACTCCTGACACTCTTCTCCACCCATTCCACCCTGCCTGTACTCTCACTTCTCTTCCACATTCACCATTACTCTGAACTGCTGATCCCAAGTACTTAAACTCGTCCAACTTTACCAACTCTACTCCCTGCATCCTCACCATTCCTCTACCCTCACTCTTATTTACACACATATATATTCTGTCTCAGCCCTGCTGACCTTCATTCCTCTGCTCTCTAGAGCATATCTCCACCTCTCCAGATTCTCCTCAACCTGATTACTACTCTCGCTACAGATCACGTCATCTGCAAACATCATAATCCACGGGGCCTCCTGTCTGATCTCATCTGTCAACCTGTCCATCACCTGCAAATAAGAAAGGACTCAGAGCTGATCCTTGATGTAATCCCACCTCCACCTTAAATGGATCTGTCACTCCCACTGCAGTCCTCACCACTGTCACACTATCCTCGTACATATCCTGTACCACTCTTACATACTTCTCTGCCACTCCTGACTTTCCTCATACAATACGACAACTCTTCTCTAGGCACCCTGTCATATGCTTTCTCCAAGTCTACAAAGACACAATGCAACTCCTTCTGACCTTCTCTGTATTTCTCCAACACCACTCTCAGAGCAAACATCGCATCTGTAGTACTCTTTCCTGGCATGAAACCATACTGCTGATCACTAATCACCTCCCTTCTTAACCTAGCTTCTACTACTCTCTCCCATAACTTCAAGCTGTGACTGATCAATTTTATCCCTCTGTAGTTACTGCAGCTCTGTACATCACCCTTATTCTTAAAGATAGGTACCAAAACACTTTCTCCACTCCTCAGGCATCCTCTGACTTTCCAAAATTTCATTAAACAATCTAGTTAAAAATTCCACTGCCATTTCACCTAAGCACCTCCATGCTTCCACTGGGATGTCATCTGGGCCAACAGCCTTTCCATTCTTCATCCTCTTCATAACTGTCCTTACTACCTTCCTTGTTAATCTGTTTCACTTCCTGATTCACTATCCCCACATCATCCAACCTTCTCTCTCTCTCATTCTCTTCATTCATCAGCCTTTCAAAATACTCTTTCCATCTACTCAACACACTCGCCTCTCTTGTGAGTACCTTTCCCTCACTATCCTTTATCACCCTTACTTGCTGCACATCTTTCCCAGCTCTGTCCCTCTGTCTAGCCAAATCGGTACAGGTCCTTTTCTCCCTCTTTAGTGTCCAATCTCTCATACAACTCTCCATATGCCTTATCCTTAGCTTTCACCACCTCTCTCTTTGCCATGCGCCTCATCTCCTTATACTCATGTCTACTTTCTTCATCTCTTTGACAATCCCACTTCTTCATCGGCAGGCTCTTCCTCTGTATACTCTCCTGTACTTCCTCATTCCACCACAGGTCTCCTTGTCCTCCTTCCTCTGTCCAGATGTCACACCAAGCACTTTTCTAGCAGTCTCCCTTACTAGTTCTGCTGTAGTTACCCAACTATTCAGTAACTTTCCACTGCCTCCCAGTGCCTGTCTTAACTCTTCCCTAAACTCCACTTCACAATCACCCTTTTTTTAACTTCCACCGTTTAATCCTTAGCACTGCTTTCACACTCCTCCTCCTCTTCTTGATCACCGTCATCCTACAGACCACCATTCTATGCTGCTTAAAAAGAAGTTATGTTCTTACCATAACGTTCCATGTGAATTGTTCATCTCGCCTTTGTTCTTACACATGGGTTCGGAGCCGACCCTCGGCTCAGAGTCGGCCGCTTCACAAGCTCTGCATTTAAGAGAAAGCTCGAGGCACAGCCTATATCCCATGATCCTCCTCTACCATCCCTCAGATCTAGTTTGCAAGAACCAGAACGCACTACTAATCACTGCGTCTAATGCTCACGCAATCATACACTTGAGACTGAAGAATACTAGAACCAACCACAGATCAAATAGCTAATAAGCAACTTACTGAAGACTAGGTAGAGAAGGCAACCTATAGAATACCAACCAGGCGCTAGTCGTACCCGTTCTTCCAGAACGTGGTGGGGGAAGGAGGGAGGGGATGTAAGAACAAAGGCGAGATGAACAATTCACATGGAACGTTATGGTAAGAATATAACTTCTTTATGTGAAATTGTTCGATCTCGCCGTTTGTTCTTACACACGAGTAGCGTCCCTAGCTCAGTTACCCTGGGTGACTCATGGAAGAACGTTCCTGAGTACAGTGGAACCAAAGGACGCTCTGTCCTTGGGAGGATCTGTCTACTTTGTCGTGAGTGACAAACATATGAGGTTTTGCCCACGTAGCCGCTGCACAAATAGTATCCAACGGAAGAGCAGCGGCATGTGCTGAAGAAGTAGAAACGGCCCTGGTAGAATGAGCCTTAGGCTTGAACGGAAGTGGTTGCTTTGAAGCAGAAAAACAAAATTTATGCAGTCCGAAAGCCATTTGGATAATGTCCGCTTGGTTACTGCCATGCCCCCTTATTATCTGCGAACGACACAAACAGCTGATCCGATTTTCTGTAATCCTTTGTTCTGTCCAGATAAAATCTCAGTTGTCTATGTACATCCAACTTGTGTAGCATGTATTCCAATTTGTTTGAATGTTTGTTGAAAAATGTGGGGAGTTCAATAGACTGGTTAATGTTAAGCACAGAGCATACCTTCAGGAGAAGACGGATTTGGACGCAAGGAAACTGTCTGGGTGAAAAATCATGTATGGCGGTCTGACTGACAATGCCTGTAGCTCTGATATTCTATGAGCCGAGGTAACAGCATTAAGGAAGAGGGTCTTCCATGACAAACACTTAAGTGAGCAGGTTGAAGTTGGTTCGAATGGTGGTAGCATAAGCTGAGACATCAAATTCAAATTCCATGGAAAAACCGGCTCGCAGATGGGTGGCCAAAGGTGAAAGGTACCCTTCATGAAAGCCCTACAAAGCCTGTGAGACATAACTGAAGAGCCCCCTTCATCTACATGGTAGTTCGATATGGCCGCTAATTGCACCCTTATCGTAGAAGTAGAGGCCTCTTCGTGAAACAGTGTGGATAAAAAACTCTAGGATTTTGTGTATCGGGGCCACCAAGGGATCTAATCCTTGTGCTGATGCCCACTAAGCAAAACGTTTCCATTTGCTTTTGTATAATTTTCTGGTAGAAGGTTTGTGGGAAGAAACTAAAATGTGTTGTACTGAAGGAGGCAAAAACTTTGACCTGGCTAAATTGGGAAGTGGCGCAGCCAAGCTGTCAGTTTGATGGACTGAAGGGATGGATGAGGAACCCCCGAGTGAGTCAATAGATCTGGCTCTGGGTCCAGAATCCATGGTTCCTCCATCAGGTGGGCACGAACGAAGGGAAACCAGATCTATCGAGGCCAGAATTGTGCTATGAGTATGATCGCCCTTTCCAGATTCCTGGCTTTCTGTAGAAAGTTGGGAATCAAAGGGACAGGAGGAAAAGCATACAGGAGACCCGGGGACCAATCGTGTACCAGTGTGTCCCTGGGGGCACCCCCCGGAGGGGGACGAAGGGCAAAGTAGCTTCTGCATTTGGCATTCAAGGGGGATGCAAAAAGATCGCAGCAAGGCTGGCCCCATCTGCAGAAAATCCTTTCTGCTACTTGACTGTTCAGGGACCACTTGTGAGGCAACAAGATGGCTCTGCTCAACCTGTCCGCAATGACGTTGGATGACCCCGGGATGTGCGTTGCTATCAGAAAATGACCTGTGGACGCCGCCCATTGCCAAATTCTCAGGGCCTCTCCGCATAACGGATAAGATCTGGTTCCACCCTGCTTGTTTATGTACCAGACCACCGACATATTGTCCGTATGAACTGCCACTGTTCCTAGAGGTAGAGATTCGTGAAAGTGTTGCAACGCTAGGAACACCGCTCTCAGCTCCAGAACATTGATATGCAGATTGTACTCTAACTTGAACCACTCTCCTTGGACTGTTCTCCCCTGGAAAAGCCCCCCCCCCACCCCATGAGGGAAGCATCCGTGGTTACTGTGGCTGTAGGACTGGGTAATACAAACGGGACGACCCATCGTCAGATCCTGGCTGTTTAGCCACCATCGAAGATCCCGCTTGCAAGATTCCGTGATCGAGATGTGGTGTGACAGAGGGAGCTGTTGGAATGACCACTGTGCGAAGAGCAGCCACTGGAGGCTCCTCATGTGCATCCTGTCCAGAGGAACTGCAATCAGCGTGGCTGACATCATGCCTAGAACTTTCAGCACTTGTGCCGCAGAAACTTTTCTGTTCCGAATAAGAATAGAGACCTGGTCTCTGAGGGCTGATGCTCCTGTCTGTGGGAGCTTGATCAGCATTGTAGTAGTATCTAACTCCGCCTCTATGAATGAGATATGCTGTGAGGGCAATAAGGCAGATTTTTCGAAATTGACAGAATCCTAACCGGGAACAAAGTTTGATTGTGTACTTCCTGGATTGTACAAGGCGATGCTTGGTGGTGGTGGTGAGGAGCCAGTCGTCCAGATACGGAAACACCTGGAATCCTATCCGCCTCAGGTGGGACGCCACTACTGCCATGCATTTGGTGAACACCTTGGGGGCTGAGGTGAGACCAAAGGGCAGAGCTCGAAATTGGAAATGACTGGCTCTCAGCCAGAAGCGCAGATGATCCCGGGACGCTTTGGTCATTTTGATATGGTAGTAAGCGTCCCTGAGATCTATAGAGCACATCCAATCATCCTTCTGCAGGAAAGGAAGGATCGACTGTAGCGTGACCATCCGGAATTTTTTCTTCCTTAAAAAGGTATTGAGTTTGCGGAGGTCCAAAATCGGCCTCCAGTCCTCTGTTTTCTTTGGAACTAAAAAGAACCTTGAGTAAGTTCCGGATCCTATCAGGTCCACCGGAACTGGTTGGATGACTCTCTTTTCGAGTAGCTTTCTTATTTCTATGGCTGCTTGATCTCGCAGACTGGGTGTAACATCTGAAAATCTCTTTTGTTGGGGGGGGGGCATGGTTATAAATGGGATGTTGTATCCTCTGGTTACTATGCTTTTTACCCAAGAATCTGTAGTAAGACTTAGCCAGACCTCTGGGTATAAAGCTAAGCGACCCCCAACTGCCTCCAGAGTATGACAGTCGAGCCTCCCCTCAGGAGTGCTGGAAGGGCTTCCCAGGGACGCTATCCCTGTCGCCCTGGTTCTGCGGACCCACTCTGCCGCCTGGGCGGCGCCTTCCATTCCTGCCTCCTCCTCTGCCTCTGGAGGAGGCGTCGCTCTGTCTGGGCTGGAAAGATCCCAGTGTCTTTCGGAACTACATTTTTCCGCTTCTTTGCCCTTTGGGGTACGGTCTGGTCGAGGCGGAAAAACGGACCCCTACGGCAGACAGGGTCTTACCTTCTTGCTCACACTGAGTGAGAGTCTCCTTCACTTTGGGACCAAACAGGGTGGCACCATCAAAGGGGGCTTTGGTAAAGGAAGACTTGAAGGCTTCCGCAAAGGAGCAAAGGCGCATCCAGGATTGCCTCCGTAGAGCGATCGCTGAGGCTGCAGCTCTACTCGAACCCTCAGCTGCATACGAGATGAGCCTCATGGACGAGTTTACTATCGAAGTGAGGGTGTTAAGTTGTGCTGTTACCTTTTCGGAGACAGCAGCATCTGTGTTACCCTGGAGAGTATCTCCCAACTCCTTAATGAGATCTCTCTGAAGTCGCGTAAAATGAGTGAGTTAGTTCAGCGAACGCATGGAAAAAGTTGCTGAACTGAAAACGTGCTTCCCGTACCTGTCCATAGTCCTGGAATCCTTATTAGGAGGATGAACAGAGGAAGATGACTCAAACATTTCCTTCTTCGTGGCTGCCGCTACCACCATAGCATCCACTGGGACTCCTTTTGTGAGATAAGCCTTGTCTTGGGGGGCAGTAATATACTTGTTCGGCCTCCTAGGGACTGGTTCCACTGTATCCGGAGTCTCCCACGCCCTTCGAGCTATTAGATCCATTAGCTCATCAAAGGGCGGGGTCACCCAGGAGGTAGAAGGTTGAGCCCCAAATGCCTTCAGAAACACCGATTCGTCCTCAGTGGGGGCAAGGGTCTGCCAATCACCCCTCTGTTTCAAGATCTCCAGGATGTCTGCAAATGAGACATCCTCCGAGGGGGAGCGTGAGGACCCCTCTGACTCATCCAAATCGGTGTCCGATGTCAGTGATTCTTGCGGAAAATCAATGTGCCTCCTCTTGCGCAATTTCTTCCTCGGGACCTTCATCAGAGGGGGCATCTGGTGAAGCTCACGAGGAACAGAGAACACACTCTGGGGGTGGCTGAAGCATTGGGTCTCTACGCTTGGGGGGGGGGAAATCGCTGGTAGAGAAACAGAACGAGGCCCTTTGGGGGAAGGAGAAGAGGATTCTGATGAAGTGAATGTCTTTTCAGACAAAACCTTCCTCATGACGTCGAAGGCACCGGAGCCCCGGGTTAAGAATTCCACCGGATCCGAAGAGCACGGTAGTTTCCCCGAGACTAGGACCACGGGCTCCGACCCCAAGGACTGAGCTGAACTAATCTGTGCCGAGGCTCCGAGGGGAAGAGTCAGAACCGAAAGCTCGGTTCGACTCTCAGCCCCGGAACGAAGTAGAGACAGTCGGCTCCGTGACTCCTCGATGGGCTCTGAGGGAGTCTAGGTTAGTGGCGCCGATCGCACAAAGGTAGGCTTCGGCGCCGAGGGTTCAACAATCATCAGTTCCTCTTCTCCCGGCTCCGAAGACTTGAAGGGTCTAGAAGGAGGATCTGCTGGATATACAGGAAGGGCTTCCAGTTTCGAAACCAACTGGGATGAAACCGCAATTCGTTTGGACAGAGCCGTATTCTCCATGAGCTTCTGTACCACACGATCCACATCAGTATCAGATAACGGCCTCAAAGAACGGGTTGAAGGGGCCGAAAATGTCACCGACCGAAGGATCGAGGGTGGAGGCACCTCCGACACCGGCTCCAAGACCTGAGGCTCTATGAGAGATAATCGCTCGGTGCTCGGCCCCGAGGTCTGTGGAGCCGGCGACCGAACCCTAGACGAGGTGCTCGGAGCCGATGACCTGGGCTACGATACCTTCGAAGACTTAGACGCCTGATCAGCCTTCTCCAAGGCTTCTTGAAAGTCAGGCTTTAGTAAGCCCCTTTCTATCAGCTTCCTGCGCCTTTCCATCATGACCCTTCCACTGAAAGAGTGACAAATGAAGCAGTCCTCCTGCAGGTGGAGAGGGCCAAGACAGTAGAAGCAGGAAGCATGATCATCAGTAATGGACATCTTCTGTCCACACTGACATCCTCTGAACCCTGATTTAGCTTTTTCAGCCATGACTGACAGGGAACAAACTTTACCAAGAAAGATAGCTAGCTTAAGAAGAGTATAACACTAATTTACTAAGTAATATGAAATGCTAAGTAATGTTAGCAACAGTCACTAATTTAACTAATATGAATATACACTACACTATAAGAGTAAATATAGGTATATATGAATATATATATATATATATATATATATATATATATATATATATATAAAAACAAGTATATATCAAAAAACACTGCACACAAATACTATACTGCTAAAATTAGAAAAATATCTAACTAAGCTTATACTACTAAAACTGTCAGAGCCATGACAGTATTAAATAGGCCTAAGCCCTAAGATTATATTTATCACTATAGAGAAAGGCAAAACTCCTAGGTAAAAAGAGTACACACACACACTAACATTCTAAATATTACTAGAAAAAAGGGTTTAAACAGCTCTAATATAGAAAAATACAAAAATTTTAACTGGCCCGAGCTCTCCTCGGCGTGATCTGCTGCAGCGGCAAACTAGATCTGAGGGATGGTAGAGGAGGATCATGGGATATAGGCTGTGCCTCGAGCTTTCTCTTAAATGCAGAGCTTGTGAAGCGGCCAACTCGCCGAGGGTCAGCTCCGAACCCGTGTGTAAGAACAAACGGCGAGATCGAACAATTTCACATCTACACTTTCCCCTGCCACCACTTTACAGTCTCCAATCTTCTTCAGACTGGCCCTCCTACATAGGATATAATCCACCTTTGTGCATCTTCCTCCACTCTTGTATGTCACCCTATGCTCCTCCCTCTTCTTAAAATACGTATTCACCACAGCCATGTCCATCCTTTTCGCAAAATCCACAATCTGACCTTCTGCATTCCTATCCTTAACACCATACCTACCCATCACTTCCTCATCCCCTCTGTTCACTTCACCAACATGCCCATTAAAGTCCGCTCCAATCACTAGTCTCTCACCCTTGGGTACACTCACCACAACTTCATCCAACTCACTCCAAAATTTCTCTTTCTCATCTATCGCACGCCCAACTTGTGGAGTATATGCACTAACAACATTCATCATTACACCATCAATTTCGAGCTTCATAAACATCACTCTGTCCGACACTCTCTTCACGTCTAAAACACTCTTGGCATATTGTTCCTTTAGTATAACCCCGACCCCATTTCTCCTGCCATCCACACTATGATAGAACAATTTGAACCCGTTTCCTAAACACCTGGCCTTACTTCCCTTCCATCTGGTCTCTCGCACGCACAATATATCAACCTTCCTTCTCCATCATATCAGCTAGCTCTCTTCCTATACCAGTCATACTGCCAACATTCAAAGTTCCTACCCTCACTGCTACACTCCTAACCTTCTTCCTCTCTTCCTGCCTTCGGGCATGCCTTCGCCCTCCTCTTCTCCTTCGGTCAACAGTAGCCCAATATCCGCCAGCACCCTGTTGGCTAACAGTACTGGTGGCGGTCACTGTTAACCAGGGCCTCGACCGATCCAGTATGGAAAAATGAAATTTTCGCGCCATAAGTTGTGTGGCAGAATTTTTACGCCGGATGCCCTTCCTGACGCAACCATCCCCATTTATCCGGGCTTGGAACCGGCACAAAGAAATGCACTGGCTTGTGCATCCCCAGGAGGTTAGAAAGATTCAGAAGAGAGACTGGAAAATCAATTTAAAAGAGAACAAGCCATATGTATGGCTACCAAGTATGTGACGAAGTCCAGAACGTTTAGGATCTGTGCTTCTAAGTGCTTACATAGGTAATTTTAAACCAAGCAAATGTTGGAGGTGTGATGATGAAGAAAGAAGCAACTTAGAACATGTGTTTTAGGAGTATGAGTTGTCAAGTTTTAAGACTTCTCTGTGGACTATGCTATCAGAAATATTGGGGAAGCAAATGTCTAAGTAAGGCAATGATCCTTTTGAACTGGGGCACAGGATTTGAACTGTGTAGACATAAGGGAAGGAGCACATTATAAATAAATAAATGGACATTTTGGGAACAATACAAGCAGAATAATGTTCAGGAGAAGGAAGAGTGAAGTTTAAGGGAAGGCAAGAATTCAGCAATTTATGTAGTTTTTGACTGATGATAATTACAGTGAAAAGCTATGCAAGGCATAATGTATGTAAATGGAAAAATGTTAATATGTTTTTTCTTTTCTGTTAATGTGTATTTGCCTATGACTTACATAATTTAATTAAGGTGTTTTAAAGAAAATAATTTGCTCCTCCTTTCAAAAAATCCCATCTCAAATTGTTTTATCTCCTTTACAACACTCAGTAATTCTGCTATAGCTGGTTTAGCCTTTAACTGCCATTTTCTAGAAATTGCTTTTTTGGCAAACAGCATTAACCTTAGGGCCTTACTATGAGGAAATTCAGTTCCTATATTTCAACTCAAAAACACTGTTCCCCATGTTACAACTTTCTCCCCCAACTTATCTGACAAAGTACCATACAGGGAATTCTTGAAATTTACAAATGTGTTACACTCCCAAAAAACAAGTTCCCAAATACTCCTCTCTTTCCCATCAAAGCTCCAACAATTCCAAAAATATGGAAATGTTCTCTGAAGTCCACTTAGGGTATAAAAATACTTTTGCAAACACTTGATTGCAAAAAACTGTAAACCTTCCAGACTCTGTTGTATACTACACAAATACATTCTCATTGTTCCTTTTGTGTACTGCCTTTCCATTCTCCTTTCCCAGTCTTTTGTTACCTCTTCTGATTAATTACAGTTCTCAAATTGTAACTTATATGTTCTTCTAAATATCCCTTTTTAACTGCAATTTCTGTTCTAGACTCTACTATAAAGTTACAGCTATTCCTTCATTCAACAATTCCCTATCCCTTTCTCTTTGCCAATACTCTCTTCAATCCCTGGTAGGGAAGGAAGTCTTCAATCTGCAGTCAATTTCTGCTTGGCCTCAACCCAGTCTATGACTCATCGCTCCCTTAGTTATTTGTTCCAAATACCTTGGCTTTTTTACTGATTTTCTCCAGAAAATTCCAGCTCCCTCATTCCTTTCTTCTATGTCCCTACTTGCAGTAATCCCCATTGAGAAAATAAAATTTCTGCATTCCCATGTTGGCTTAGTTTTCAAAATATTTTTGTCTATTTTGTAAATATATTCTGATTAGCTGTTTGCTGTTCTTAAGGGTATGCATCCAAAATCCCACTTCTTATTTTGTGATGCCCCTCCCCACCACCCATTTCAACATAATTTCTTTCACTTTGATTTGTAGTATTCTGCCTTTATGTATATGAGCCTTAATTGTAAAGCTCTAGTTTCCCTTCAAATCTAACAATCTTAAATCACCTTGCTCTGTAAGAAGAAAACAGATTCCACGCAACTCTTTCCCTCTTTTGTCCTGCTAAATAAACTCCAATTCTTTATTAATTATGGCCCACAGCTTCCCCTCTAGTTGATACAAATATGCCTGACCTGTGTATACCATTAAAATGACTACAAACATTTTCACTGCTTGTACCTTATTATCCTTTATCTGTAGTCAAGAAGCTTCCAACTTCTTAAATTTTATATCTTTTGATTTCTCTCTTCTGACATATCAACTGCCATAATATATCCCTTTTTAATCCAGATGCTTAATACTTCAACTTACGCCCCCACAAAATTGGGTACTGTGGATCCAATTAATGTGTGGGAACTTACTGCTATACCATTTGCTTTATTTTGCTTTAGTTTATACTCTAAAAAAATCCTGAAACTGTTTCAAAAGCCTGGCAGCTGATGTAGAGGGTTAAGGCTATGAGATGTAGTTCCTGTGGTAGTGTTTGAACCCCTCAGTCCTTATTTGTTTGCTGTGTGATGTTAAGCAATTCACTTAACCAGAGAGCACTCCGGGGCAAATGGGAATCTGGGCTAGGCTCATGATTGGTTCCATGGACTGCAAGCTTAGTAACTACTTATGGAAGTGTCCCACAACACTGAAATATAATTTTTCTGGATTTATCAAGTACAACATATCAGCTACAAATAAGGCATATTTTTCCTGAAGTACCACAGAAGTTATAACTTTGAATTTTGCGAGCCATTTGTTTTCTGTGTCAGTGGCTTTTAAGTACAAGGCAAACAAGGGGAAAAAGGACATGCACTGCCTGGTTCCTCTACTCAAACACAGCTTATTAGATTGGAACCCTCCCAACCTAATTCTTGCCTCTGACCCATCATATACTTTTCTAAGTAACCCATTCATTCTCTCAGGAGATGCAAATGCTTCCACTGACCTACTCAAAATCCTAACGCTAATGAATTCCTTCTCTGCATCAATACAGACCAACAGTAGGGTCTTCTTGCACTGTGCTTCCCTAGGGATCTTCATTACTCTGTTAATATTGAATGTTTGCCTCCCACCCAGAAAACCACATCAATCCATACTTGTTAGATTGGCAACATCTTAAGCATTCTCCTAGTTATTACATGCACTTTATAATCCTGGTTCAAAATTGGTCTAAATGAGGTTGGGTTTAAAGGGTTGGGTCTGAGGAGTCTTTGCTCTCTTCGGGTAGTACAGCCACCAACTTTTTCTGCCAAAATGCTGTCACAGTTCTTCCTTTTAAAATATTGTTAAACAAAAACTTCAAGATACTTTTCTTCCTATTCCCACCAAACTTCTACAGGAATATCATTCGTTCTTGAAGACTTGCATTTTAACTGATTATACACCACCCTTTTTATCTCATCCACTCCCATCTTAGTTATTAATACTCAAATCTCATTTTCCTCTAACCTCACCTTATTTAAGTCTTCCATAAATACCTCCATGTTTATATTTTCTCAATTAAACCATTCCTTTGCTCTATAAATATTCTCAAATTCCAAAATATTCTTAATACCTCTTATAGGGCTTCTGGTTATTTTTCTCATCATAGGTTCCCCTAGGTTTTGCAAAACCCCTTTCTAATTAATGTCACCTACGTTGGTGTGCTAATAGTTTGTGCGCTTTGAAATTATCAAAAAATACGCAACAGTAACCTGCCTAAAATCAAGCACATTATCAAAAACAGTCCCTTATTTTCTCCTTTAGTGCTCAACTCCTGTTCCTCTTGTTCTGTAAAATTCCCCTTCATTTTCAATACTTAAACCTCTGATAATCCCTCTAAATGAATGCTATTTATCTCTTCTCATCTCTCTCTCTCATTTCTACCATATTTTTAAATTCCAGTCTCAAATTATCCCACCCCTCCTGTATTCCCTCTGAAGAAATGTCTATCATCCTTAACAAGTCTTGAATAATTTATACTACCCATTCCTTAACTTCGTTTGTAATCAGCAAGCAGGAAAATGTCCGCTTCTAATTTTTACTCAATCACCCTACAGCTTTATCTTAATATTTATTGGTGCAGAATCAGAAACAGTTAATGGACATATTTCAAAGTTTTCAATTAAATACTGATGTTCCTTTGAAAACTTCTGTCAAGTGTTAAACACAATAATTTAATTACCTACCCTCAACTGTTCAGGTTTTCACAGAAAGTTCAGATTTTTGCTTCATATTTTTCGTGTGTTCCTTTTAAAGTTTGTGGTTTTCTGGTAAATGACTGGGATGGATCTCTGAACTGAAGTCACCTAATGACATGCATTTAAGTTTCAGACTTCAAATCCTTCAGAAAAAAAAGTTATGTACTCACCATAACGTTCCTTGTTTTTTGTCCAGTATTTCATCTTCAGGCTTGCTGGCTGGGTTTGGAGCCAAAACTCGGCTCTGACTTAGTCTTATACTAAAGCTTGAGAGCTTCTATTGGCTCGAGGCTGAGTTCTATCCCATGGTGCTTAGTGTCTGTTCCCCAGATCTTGTTTGAGGGAGGAAGGTTCCTATGATATATTCAATATCCAAAAGGATAATATCTGAAAGATATAGTCATAGAATTAACAAGAAAGGGCAAAAAGGGAATCAGACCTTATTTGCCAATTTCTGAGGAATTTCCTCTAGATCCTCCAGGAGGGGAATGGCTGGGAGGGACGCAAGACTGAAGGCGAGATACTGGACAACAAATATGGAATGTTATGGTGAGTACAGAACTTCTTTATGTTATGTTGTCCCATTTTGCCTTCATTCTTAATGGTTGGAACAGAGTCCCCAGCACCTTTTTCTTGGGTGGCTCAAGGGAATAAACTCTTCAGGACAGTGGAACCAAAGGATGCCCTGTTCCGGGAGGCCACATCTACTTTGTAATGAGTAATAAAGGTATGAGGGTTAACCCATGCAGCAGCAGCACAAATTGAATCCAAAGGAAGTCTGGATTGAAAGGCAGTGGAGGTAAATATCACTCTAGTTGAATGCCCTGTGATTTTTTCCCTGGTGGTTCTTTACTGTGGAATCAGACATATGTGATGGTCTCAGTAAGCCATTTGGACAAGGTAACTTTTGAGATTGCCAAACCTTTTTTAATTTCTGAATAGGAGACAAACAATTGGTCTGACTTTCTGAATTCATTGGTCCTATGCAAGTAAAAACGCAACTGTCTATGCACATTCAGTTGGAGTTTATACTCTGCCTTGTTGCCATAGTTAGGAAAACACTGCTAATTCTATATTTTGGTTTAAATTCGCTTGAGAACAAACTTTCGGTAAGAAGGAAGGATTTGTTCTGAGAGAAACTACCTTTGTGGAAGATCAAATAAGTGGACAGATAGACAAGGCTGACAGATAGACAAGGCTTGCAACTCTGATACTCTCCTGGCTTAAGTAATTGCTGTCAGTAAGTGTGTTTTCCAAGATAAAAATTTAAATGAGCAAGATGATGCTGGTTCGAAAGGAGACAGGATCAAAGATGATAATACTAGATTGAGGTCCAGAGGAGGAGGAGGTTCATTGAAGGGTGGTCTTAACAGAAAAGTCCCCTGAGGAAAGCTTTGCATAGTCTATGGGACATTAGACTAGATCCCGATTCTCCCACATGATAATTAGAAATAGCAGCTAATTGAACTCGAATAGTGGCTGCCGCTGCTCCTTGATTAAAGGTTTCTGTTAACTCCAGAATTGCAGGTATAGATGCTGTAAAGGGATCTATATGTTTTTTGTTAGCCCAACAAGAGAGCCTCTTCCATTTGCTTGCATAGAGTTTCCTACTCATCTGCTTGTGCGAGGAGACTAGAATGCGACAAACTGCAGAGGACAATTCCGGAAGCCTGGCTAAGATTGGAAGTGGAGCAGCCAAGCTGTCAGCTTGAGGGTGTGGAGGGCAGGATGGAGCGTTCCTGACTGATGTATTAGAAGATCCAGCACTAGGTCCAGGATCCATGGGTCCTCCTGAAAGGTAGGACCAAGAAAGAGGAACCAAATCTGATGAGGCCAGTATGGCACAATGAGAATTAACCTGCGACTCAACAACTTTGATTTCTGGATAACCTTTGGAATAAAGGGAAAAGGGGGAAAGCATAAAAAAGTCCCAAGGGGCCAATCGTGAACCAGTGCATCCCTCGGTGACTCTCCCAGAGGGGAAATTAGAGCAAAGTAGTTGCTGCACTTGGTATTGAAGGGAGTGGCAAAAAGGTTGCAGCAAGGCTGGACCCATTTGCAAAAAATTTGATTTGCAAATTCCTGATTGAGGGACCACTCGTGAGGCATGAGAATCGCTCTGCTTAGCCTGTCTGCTATAATGCTGGATTTCCCTGGGATACGCGTTGCTGTCAAAGTGTTGAGAAGACATTATCCATTGCCAAACTCTCTGAGCATCTCGACATAGGGGGTAGGATCTGGTTCCCCCATTTGATGTACCATACCACCGACATATTGTCTGCCTGAATTGCAATAGTTCCCATGAAAACAGAGTCCTGCATTACTTGCAACACCAGGAGCACCACCCTCATCTCTAGGACAATGATATGCAAATGGTACTCATTATGTTTCCAAACCCCTTGGACCACCTTGTCCCAGATAATGCCCCCCACCCTATCTGGGACACACCCGTGGTTATTGTAGCGATAGGTTGGGCAAGTACAAACTGTCTGCCCATTGTTACCAGAGTGGACTGAACCCACCAAAGTAGGTCCTTCTTGCAGGAATGTGTTATGAGGATCTCGTTAGACATGGGTAACTCCTGCATGGACCATTGGACGAAGAGTAGCCACTGCAAAATTTGCATGGGAAGTAGTGTTATCATCGCTGCCATGCAGCCTAGGACTTTTAGGAGAAATCTTGCCTGTACTCTGTTCTTGTTGAGCAAGATATCACTTGACTGCGTAATGTCTGGATCCTTTCTTCAGGTAGCTTTGCCAACATGTCATTTGTATTTAAACTGCACCAATGAATGTAATACACTGTGATGCAACAAGGCAGATTTTTCTGCATTTATAGTAATGCCTAGTTTTGAGAAGAGATGGATGGTGTAAGTCTCTTGCTTTGACTAGTAGCTCCTTGGTGGTGGCAGGTAGGAGCCAGTCTAAGTATGGAACCTGGAATCCCGGACATCTCAGATGAGCAGTGACTACTGCCATACATTTGGTAAACACCCTGGGGGCTGTGATGACTCCAAAGGGCAGAGCTCTGAACTAGTAATGACTGGCTCCCAGCCGGAATCGTAGAAATGTTCTCGCACGTCTGTCCATCTTTATGAGGTAGCACGCATCCTGAAGATCTAACAAGCACATCCAATTGTCTTTTCCCAGAAACGGGAGAATAGACCGCAGTGTTACCGTCTGGAACTTTGACTATTTCACCGACTTTAGTCTGCTGAAATTCAGTATGGGTCTCCAGTCCCCTGTCTTTAGTACCAAAAAGAACCTGGAGTAAATTCCGGATCCTAGTTGGTCTGCGGGGACTTCTTGGATGACTCTCTTTTCTAGCAATGTTTGGATTTCTAATGTTGCTCGATCCCTAAGACCAGGTGGAATGTCTGGAATAAACTTTGGTGGATGAGGTGGACATTGAAAGGGAATGTTGTATCCCCTGGATATAATGGATTGTACCCATATGTCTCGAGTCAAATTTAGCCAGGCTTCTGGGTACAATGATATTCTCCCCCCGACTGCCTCCAGAGGCGGACAGACAGGCCTTTCAGGATCGCTGGAAGGGCCTACCAGAGAACATATTGCTGTCGCCCTGGTTATACGGCCCCCCTTTGCCATGTGGACAGCATCTTCTGTTATTTCCCCCTCTGCCCCTGAGGGAAGGATCATGAGTGTCAGATAAGGCTCCTTTGGACTTACGGAACCACATTTTTCTGCTCTTTTGACCGTTAGGATAAGGTCTGGTAGGGGTGGAAAAATGGACTCCAATGGCAGAGTTTTACCATCTTGTTGGCTCCTGGTGAGAGTTTCTTTCACTTTTGGCCAGAACAATGATGAGCCATCAAAGGGAGTGTCAATAAAGGAAGACCGGAATCATTTGGCAAACTCACAAAGGCGCATCCAGGAATGTCTACGAAGAGCTATTCCTGCGCCTGCTGCTCTGCTCGCTCCATCGGCTGCTTAAGATATGAGGTGCATGGAGGAGTTAGATATGGAGGTTAAGGTTGCAAGCTGGGAATTAACCTTATCAGAGATGTCCTGGGCTGCAGCACCTTGCAGGGCATCTCCTAGCTCTTTTAGGAGATCCCTCAAGTTGCGTGAAAAGCGACAAATAATTCAGTGACCACAAGGTAAAGGCCGCTGAGGAGAACATACGCTTCCCGTACCTGTCCATCGTAAGAAAATCCTTCTTCGGTGGATGTACAGATACAGAAGTTTCAGCTAACTCCTTTGTGGCCGCTGCCAAGACCATTGCCATCTACACGAACCTCTTTGAAATACTGTCCATCTTCCGGGACCGTAATGAATTTATTACGCCTCATCAAAACGGGGTCCACTGACTTCGGAGAGTCCCACACCTTCTGACCCACCAATCCCAGGAGTTGTTCAAAAGGTGGAGACACCCAAGAGGTGGAGGGGTGAGAGCCAAATGCCTTCAGGTATACAGACTCATCTTCAGAAGGGGAAAGGGACTCCCAGCCACACCTCTAAGAATCTCTAGGATGTCTGAAAAGGAGACATCCTCAGAGGGTGACCGTGGGGACCTTCTGAATCCTCCAAGTCAGAAGTGACAGACTCAGGGGAGTCTATGTGCTTCCTCTTACACTGTCTCTTCTGAGGGACCTCCTTGGGGGGATGCTCCAGGGAGGTATCGGAAGAGGAGGATCCACCCATTGTGGCTTCCTGGGGCACTGGATCTCTACTCTGTGGGTGATGGAGGGGCAATGAAGAGTTGAACATTGGTCTCTTAGAGGAAAGAGGCTGGACCCAAAGGTGGAGCAGACCCAGTGGAGAGCACGCTCTGCATCAACTCGAAGGCACCATGGTCCTGGGCTGAAAGAGACTCCGGCTCCTAGAGGCCGAGAGATCTTCATGGCACCAATGAGGGTGGCAGATGTGGGAGCAGAACTCACCTGAGCTGAAGCGTCGAGTGGGAGAGCCGGTTCTGACAAGGCTCCGACTCGAGATGACCCCCCCCCCCAGAGCCAACCAGGGAGTGTCACCCCCCCCCCGGTCCCTCGATGGGCAAAAGCATCGAGGAAACCAAATCAGATGTCGGAGCAGAGATATCAGTAGTGATTATTGGCTCCGGCAGTTCCATCACAACTTCCATACTCTCTGGCTCCAAACTCTTTTGAGTTGAAGGAGGAATCGGCGCAGCTGGGGGTGTCGTTGTCAGCTCCACGATCCAATGGGCTGGGCTTGAGAGAATTTCTGCTAGGGCCGGGGTCCGAAGCAACCTTTTCCCTACCCGCTCCATGTCATCATCAGATAGCCTGGAAGATCTAGAGGAATGACTCAGACTTGTGGCTACCTGCCACTGACTGTAGTAAAGGAGACAGCGGCACCGAGCGAACAAGCTCCAAAAGGACGATGAATGACTCCTTTTCCGGCTCTGCAACTGTTCCAATGAAACAGATGGAACAGAGAGAACCATGTTTTTCGGACCCAACAACGTTCGGAGCCGAGGAAATATCAAGTTTGGTACTGTTCATCGGCTCAGACACTGGAGCCGACTAAGCAGCATTTTTAGTCGTATCAGATTTTTTGTCTGATTTCCTTCATCCATTTTCAATAAGCCCCTTAATATGAGCTTATTCCTCCTCTCCTGCAAGACCCTGGTGCTAAAACTATGGCAGATGGAGCAGGAATCTTGGTGATTGAGTGGTCCCACACAGTACACACAACTAGTGTGTCCCTCAGTAATGGACATTTTTTTTTGAGTGCAGGAATCGCACTTTTTAAATCCAGACTTGTGTTCCTTACACATGACAAGCTATAAGGAAAAAAACACACTATATACATTAGAAAAAACTTGTATCTTTTATGGAAAGAGTAAGATAAAACAGGAAGGTAGCTAAATTTTTCATATATATCTATATATCTATATCTATACATCTATATATATATCTATATATATATATATATATATATATATATATATATTTATCTATATATATATATCTATATTTATCTATCTATCTATATATATATATTTATCTATATATATATATATATCTATATTTATCTATCTATATGTATATATTTATCTATATATATATATATATCTATATTTATCTATCTATCTATATTTATCTATCTATCTATATATATATATATATATATATATATTTTTTTTTTTTTTAAATATGCGAGAAGAGGAGGAAAGGGAGGAGGAGAAGTCTCTAAGTTAAACGACTATCTCCTCCACCGAAGACGCCTCTAACAAATGGTGACTCCTAAGAGGGGAAAAGAAGGAAGAGAAGGGACAAGAATCCTCTAGTTTAAATGGATTCTTAAGGAGACAAGGCCCAAAGAAAAAAAACAGCCACAAAGGTAAAATTACAAGGTTTGAGAGCGAAAAAATAGCACAAGGCTATTACGATAGAACTACTAATAACAGATTATCAGGTAACTGGAATAAAGATATAAAAAATAAAATTTTACAAGCCTGAGCCAGTGAAGACCATCCCGAAGCTTCAAGCAGCAAACAAGATCTAGGGAACAGCCGCTAAGCACCATGGGACAGGACTCGGCCTCGAGCCAGTAGAAGCTCTCAAGCTTTAGTATAAGGCTGAGTTGGAGCAGAGTTTCGGCTCTGAACCCAACCAGCAATAATGAATAGGGTTACCACCTGTCCCACTTTGTGAGGGACAGTCCCTCTTTGGGCAGATGTGTCCTGC